>NC_046155.1:110937317-111089817 GCF_011064425.1 Rattus rattus | reverse complement strand
AATTATCTTAGTACAGCACTATCAAATTAATAAAACACATGACCCTACCCACCACTGTATAGTAACTTTGTCCTTCTGGGAATAAATCCTAGAGCCTACTGTGTGGTTCATGCTGATGTCTAGAGGGGTTGATGCTTAAAGCTCAATGGTTTTTAAGTGGCAAAACTTGTGTCTTATAAGATGATCTTTTAAAAGGGCTTTGTTAGTCCTGTATTAGGAAAGTACTTGTTTTTAAAGTTCTTAAAGTTTTTTTTATTTTGTTTTCATTTGGGATATGGGTTCAAGAAATCATGCTAGTTGCTTAAGATGGTTCAGAGAGTGTGAGGTCCTGGTGGGAGGAAGAATCCTGACGGGACTGGGTGTGTGTGTGTGTGTGTGTGTGTGTGTGTGTGTGTAAGGGCGTGGCTGCCTAAGGCTGAGGAGCTCCGTGCCCGGCAAAGCTTTCCTGTTTCCACTGTGATTTTTAGAAGCAGAGACCTGCAGTTGGGAACACGGCTATTTTTGTACTCTGTATGTTTTCTGTAATTATTTCTTTTCTGTTTCCCCTCATGTTTAGTAAAAGCTGTTCTTGAAAATACCAGCCAGGTTGGTTAAGGGAAAACATATTTTGTTCATGGGGCAGTTTTGAAAGGAGACCCACACGGATTTGGGAGAGGGGGTGGGTGGGTGATGGATTGACGTGGAGACTTTGAGACAGTCCTGGAAATGGAGAAGAAAGTCCAGCCATACATTCAGGGAGCGGTTGGTCTTTCTAAAGTGGAGACACTCAAGACTGATTGAATCTGTTTCTGGTGTGTTAAAACACTGAGAGGTTTTGTGTTGCATCTTAATTAGTCAAGGCCACGTTACAAAACCACGCAAGTATACTCTACTCAGCTACAAAAGCCAGTTTTTCAAGCCACTTTCCTAGTCTCTTGAAAAACTCTAAGTAAACAAGATAAAAAAGAATCTGGGTTTCTCTGAAATAACATTTAGAAATGTAAAGAAATGGAGTTTCACAATGATCTGAAACACATGTAAAGAATACACACAAAGCGTTGTGTGTGGAACTGGAATGTTCTGAATTTGGGCCTCAGTATTTCTTAGTGCACGAGTGCCCTAATGCTGGCAGCCAGGAATGGCTTTGGATAAGCTCTTAATTTATTCTCTCAGGCATCATTTTAGGGAGGTATCTTAAGCCTCAGGATTACCAAAACCTAGGGGACCTAGGGACTAACCCAGATGGAAGGGTGTCAGAAGAGAGGTTTGTGATTTTCTTCATTAGGGGTGAGAGGGAGGAGGGAGGCCAGGAAAAGGACACACACACACACACACACAGAGAGAGAGAGAGAGAGAGAGAGAGAGAGAGAGAGAGAGAGAGAGAGAGAGAGAGAGACAGATAGGACACATCCAGGGAATGAAATCCAGGAGAGATACAGAAAGAACAGGTCAGAAAAAGTTAGAATGAAACCTGGATTCTGGGCATTGGTCTACAGAGAGTCTTCAATACGATGAACAATTTGATACAAGTTTGCTCGTCAAAAGAAGTTTTAACTAGGTGAAGTTATCACGGTATCATACTCCCTGAAATGTACTGGCTGCTGACTGGAAAATCTACTGATACAACTACTTCATAGTGATCATTCCTGTGTTTGATCAGCTGAAAAGCACTAGTGGATTATATTAACTTTGGTCGTGTTAAAAATTAAAAGATTTATATAAACATTGACCATGTTGAAAAGTAAAGGGTATGTATTAACTTAGACAAGTGTTAACGAGTAAAGGAGTAGCTTTTTCCTTTTTTGAGACCAGGTTTTACCATAGCCCAAGCTGACTTCAAATTTGTGATTCTTTTGAACTCAGATTATAGCTGTTTCCACGATGCTCAGCACGGCTAGGCTCCTGCTGCCTCTGTGACAAATAGTTCAGGCAATAGTGTCTTGAGTGTCTGCGTCTGTGTGTGTGTGTGTGTGTGTGTGTGTGTGTGTGTGTGTGTGTTAGCAGCACAGCGTCTTCCTTGCAAGAATATAATTTGGTTGATGCCAACACATAAGCATGTTGGTACATTGCTTCCTGAACCCTCCATCACCAGTACAATATTGCCATAGTGTTAGATAGGGAGCACCAGAAAGCATTAAGAATGAGAGGAAGGGTATGTGAAAGAAAGGAGCTGGTTCTTGGGAAGTGAGGGAGAAGGATAAAGCGTTCAAGGTCAGCTTTGACCACAAACCTTACATGAAGTCAGCCAAGGTAGCATGGAAGTCTGTTTCAAACATTCCAAAATAAAATAAAATAAAAATAGAGAAAGGAAGGCAGCTGTGGTGCTATGTGCCTAACATCCCTCCCAGTAGTTAAAATAGCAGGAGGAATTTGAGGCTAGCCTATGCTGCATGCTCCCCGTCTCAGGGACCAGAAAGGCAGGGAGACAGAGTTGCTCTTACTTCAGATAAAAATCCCAATTCACTTGAAATAGTAAATAATATTTGGGTTCAGATCATGAATATTTCTAAGATAGCCAAATATTTAAAATGTTTCATGAGCGTTGGCATTAAGTTAATACAGGATAAAGATACTGTTTAATAGCAATCTACAAAAATGTATTCCTCAGCATCCTCATTTCATAGCTCCCTTCTGAAGTCTGTGATATAGCGTCTTTCTTCACAGATGGAATGAAGTTCTGCAGAAGTCCGGAAGCTAGGTGGAAGGGTAAGAAATCTGACATTACCATCAACATCTTCAAGCCCTGAATAATGCTAATATAGTAATATAGTAATAACTATTTCTTGATTCTAGGGACTTGCTGCTATTCACTCTCCTCGCCTAATGCTTTATTAATTTTCATTTCCTAAAGCTACATGCATGACTTAAATTCAAATAAAAGCAAATGCCTTACCCCATATCTGAGTTTACAATCTAACTCTTTTAATAGACAAAAATGTCTTTTCTCCAGAAGTCTGATACAGAATCCTTAGTTAGGGTTCCTATGGCTGTGATAAAACACCGTGACCAAAAGCAGCTCGGGGAGGAAAGGTTTTACTCCAGTCTGCAGCTCTTAGGTCACTGTTCATCATTTCAGGAAATCAGGACAGGAACTCAAGGCAGGAAGTTGGAGGCAGGAACTAGAGCAGAGGCCAGGGAGGAGTGCTGAATGCTAGCTTCTTCTCATGGTTTGCTCAACCTACACTCTTATAGCATGTAGGACTACAGACCCAGGGGTGGCACCACCCTCAGCGAGCTGGATCCTTCTACATCAATCATCAGTCAAACAATGCACCACGGACTTACCCACAAGGCAATCTGGTTGTGGGCATTCCCTCAGCTGAGGTTCCCTCTTCCAAAATGACCATAGCTTGTGTCAAGTTGACATAAAGCTAGCTAGCACATACAGTAACAGTGTCCAGGAAACTTACTGAGCGTTATTACCTCCACCCCCTATTTTGTGGTTGTTGATGTATGTGTGTGTGCTTCTCTCTCCCTCCCCCTCCCCCTCCCCCTTTTCTCCTTCATCCCTCTCTCTGGGGGAGGGGGCAGAAGTTGGTGTTCTGTGATTTTCCTAATTAGTCTTCACCCCCTACCTGTCAGAGAGCAGTGATCATTTACTTTGAAAGGGAGATGTTTTACAGAAACTGTTGGCAGGACTGGAGCTTTTCAAATGCAAGTATTCAAATTTTGATGTTTCAGAGTCCCATTTCTAACAAAAACATAATTATGATCTGATGAGACATTGATCTGAAGGTCGCTTATTCAGCAAATCAGCTAGCCAGCCAACTCCAGTGAACTTGCTCAGGTCTCCGCCTCTCGGTGCTAGGATTACAGGTACCGAGGCTGTGCCCAGCTTTCTAGCTTGTTGTATGGTAACTGCTGGGATTGTGTTCAGGCCTCTCAGGCGTATGTGGCGAGTACTTTACTGATCCATCTTCCCAGCCTTCGTGTTTCTTCCTAGGGATAAATAAATCCAGTGCTTGAAGTCTCAGAAACAGCTAGGAAAGAAATCAATGATGCAAACCGAGCAATTGTTTTTCCGGAGCGGGAGACGCATATATTAGATTGAGAGTCCTCCTATATTAGGAATATGTTAATATATCTTCAAGACGAGCACAGAGCACTTCTTTCCAAGGCATGTTTTTTCTGACCTGGGATCCTATTTATGGCATATACCACATCCCTAGGCCAATGTATTCTATAAAGCAAAAATGATGTCTGAAGCCAGTTTTTTTTTTTTTTTTTTTTCATTTGCTTTTGTTTTTCAGAGAAAGTCCCGAAATGAAATGAATGGCTGGGGTGAAGATTTTTGGGAATGTTTGAACAAGTTCTCATGTTCTGATGTCATTGTAGGAAAATCCCAGCACTGTGGCATGGGGCGGGTGCTTGTTTCTGGTTCCATTGCAAAACATGACAGTCTTGACTAGACTTAATCCAAGTGGACATAATTATGCAGCCCAGTTCCACATCATTAGAGAGAGTCGACGCCTCTGCCAGGATTCTGCCAACACTGTTTCTAGCCAGACATCCATTAGTAAATACCGCAGTCTTAAAATACGGCTTGGCTTCTGCGACTGGGTTGTCCGCATAATGAAAACTAGGTCCAGACTTTTAGAAGGATCATCTTGGATACACAGAGAAATCCCTGCCGGTGAGGCAGTTAGGAATTTGGCATAAGCCTGGCTCACATCTGTAATCCCAACATTTGGTAGCTGAGGCAGAGGAGTGCTGTCAGATTGAGGACAGCATAGGCTACATCATGAGCTTCACCTGAGCCTGGGCTGCAGAACAAGATCTTATTTCAAAATAGATAGATAGATAGATAGATAGATAGATAGATAGATAGATAGATAGATAGATAGATAGATACTTGTGGTGTGTAGAGTAATTTTGGCAATGGTCTTTTGATTTTGTTTTTAAATTAAATGCTTTTAGTTGGAAATACGTCTTTTCTGTTCTTTGACAATGCCGTATGGAGGTAACCAGATCTCTAGCTCCTTTAATGCTGCATTTTACTCTTTTTTTTTTAACAGAAAGAAACATAAATTAATATACTATCTCTTTTCAAACCAAATACTTGCTCTTTTTATACGGTATTTCTAAAATATTGAAAGGCTTTGGTTGAAAGGCATGATGTAAATAATCACAATGTCTGAGGCATTCTCTGAAGCAAAGAACCCTTCAGTTAGTAGCTACTTTTACAAACACGTTCCCTTGGATTCTTGCTTCTGGTTCTTGCCAGACCCGTGAGATGGAAAAGGTACACAGAAGAAAGCGGAAGGCAAGAAAACAGCTTGGCCAGGACCACAAGCATAGTAGACGACTTCCACAGGCAGCCTGGTGTTTCTGGGACAGCCTCTTGTCTTTGCACACTAATGAATGAGGAGAAACTGGCTGGTAGGCGGGTCAGCTACCTGCCAACAAGACCTGCGATTCTACCTGGCTCTAGAACTCTCTGAGTGATAGCTGCCATTGCCTGGAACAAAACAAATCAAAAGAAAACACATTCGGCCTGAGTGCACTTCCCAGGAGCAGGCAGTGAGAAGGCTCAGAACCAGCAGCAAGCTGTGTGATAAGAAGTTCCGAGACTGCGTTACAAACACCTAGCACCCAACGCAGCTACAAACCTCGCTGCCCTCTGGATGAGGAATGGCAGTCTAACGAGGACAATAAGTTACTGATAGCAGCGCTGAAGCAGTGATGCTCTTGGCAGGCATTAGCGAGCAATGAGACTTTGGATTTATCATGCACGTCTCCTTGGGCAGATCCCCAAGCACATAAACAACTTCTTTTCTTCCAAATCTGTCACAGCAGCCCCCTCTGAGAGTTGTCTAGACCACTTTGCCCTTAGGAAAGCTGAGAATTCAAAGATACGCTGACTGGAGGTCACCTTTTGAGTCACCAGGAGCGCTAATGTAAGAGCCAATTTCGTTCCCATGGCTTGCTTGAGGTAATCAAAGGAAAAATACTTGGAGAATGAGGACATTCATGACTTGCTTATCAAATATGCAGATGATTAAAGACTGAATGCTAACTTAACTCTGTATTTAGGTAAGTTATCCAAACTCCCTGGGCATCGACAAACGTTTTTGGAGAAGACAGGTTGCTCTGCCCTTACGTTTTAATGCCGGTGATGGAACGCAAGACCACTCACGTGTTGTACAAGCATGCTAGCCCTGAGCTACTCTCGGCACAAGGCAGCTGATCTAAAACAGGTTTTCCCAACTTTGTTTTTCTTTTACTTTTTTTCTTTTTTCCTCTTTTTTTATAAGTAAGTCTCAGTGTTCCAAACATTTGTTCAAAAGAACACTTTCAGTGTTATAAACTTAGCTGATAAAAGTTTAGCCGCACACAATCCCACGCACTGTTTGTTGGCTCTCACCCCTCCTACTGGGTTCCTGGACACAGCCTAAGAATCCACAGATTAGGCAATCTAAAAAGGTCTTCCTGTTTACAAAGTCACTGTTGATTGTAAGAACTACAAACCTGTTTGAGCTACCTACAGAATGCTGCCACAGGACTGCCTTTGAGTGGCTGGGGATGTGGCTCAGTAGAAGTCCTTGCTTTTAACCCTTAGCATTGTCGGAACAAACAAACAAGTAAACAAAAACAACCAAAAGAAAACAACAGTAAACCTTAGCAGACCAGCCAAGCCTTAGAGTTGGAGGATGTGGGGTGGATCTTGCTCCACAGACCAATTACGTATGTCACTTCCCATTGCTTCATCCCTCTGTTTATTCCCTTATCTATATGAATGAAGGTAGTAACCTTTGTCAGGCAGGCATGTTTGGTAAGCTGTAGACTAGATGAATGTACAGTATCATTAGCATTTTCTCCTGTGCACGGTGCCCTTCGCTGAGAGGAGATGGCTTTATCTTTAGAATGACTCAGAGTAACAAATGGGTTGAGCTCTTCTTTGGCAAGCTTGTTTGGACTTAGAGGTGATACTTATCACATTTGGACTTCATCTTTCCTGTGAGAGCAATGCCAAGACAGGGTAGACCATGTGGGCTATTAACACAAGTAATTAAGCCAAGGAGACATCATTTAAAGGGAAGAACTGTCCCCATAATGTGGCCTTCGTCCCAGCCATAGTCCCTTCTCCAGAAAGCCATCTTAATAATAACTATTGTTATTACTGGGTGCACACTAAATGTTAGATACTCCTTTTTAAAAAGGATTTATTTATTTTTATTATATATAACTACACTGTAGCTGTCTTCAGGCACACCAGAAGAGAGCATAAGATCTCATTACAGATAGTTGTGAGCCACCATGTGGTTGCTGGGATTTGAACTTGGGACCCCTGGAAGAGCAGTCAATGCTCTTAACCACTGAGTCATCTCTCCAGCCCTAGATATTCTTTTTATATGGGTTATCTCAGCATCACAAGGACCGTCTGCAATGATATTTATATTTTATCATGAGAAATGACCTAAAGAAGTAGAGCAAGCAGTGGTCTTCTTCTGTTCTTCTTTAGGGGATAAGTCCTTTGCTGATGTACATACCACGGTCCCTGCAAAGGCCTAAACTCTGAATTCAAATCTCTGAACGAGTTTGCTCTGTATCTCCCAGTTGGAAGAAATTCTTCTCCTTATTCGTTGTGAGGGCATAATGCCTCATTCTTCATCATCATGGTGCCTTAGTGGGCCCTGTCCCTCCATTTTTATTTCTTCCTCCATTTAAAAATGCTTCGTTAATCTTCCTAAAACTCAGAGGGAGAAAGCATGGATTACTCAGTGGTACTCCTGCGTGCGGCCTGCCTTCCATTGATAGTCTCTCCTTAAGGAATCTCAGGGGGCGGAGCAGTCCCTTCCTTTGGGGAGTGAGTCCTGTAACTAATCCACCTCTGTCAGAAAGAGTTTCCTCTTCTGTTTGTCTCCATCTTCCGTTTTGCGTTCGGCTCTTCTCTCTCTTTATTGGCTGACTGCTCCAGCGCTTCAGGTCGGTCTGCCCAGGCTCTCAGCAGTGCTCCTGCTGAGCTGCCTCTTTCCCTCATATGTAGCCACAGTAAAGTTCTTGTTAGCATCTGGAAGATGCTTTCCACAGTGGGCCATGGAACCCCAGAGCTGGGCTGAGCTCTAAATGGGTAGCGAGGGAGCAGTCGAGGGAGGAGAGATGTGTGCGGGAGTCTTGAAACCTGCTTAGTCAGCAGATGGGGGACCCTGGCTTGGATATTCCTCTTGGTTGCCCTTCCAATAGCAGCAGGGGCGTTAGTTGTCCATCTTGGGGTGTTTCATTAAGGACTTAATGCCAAGCTCTAACATCAGTGCCCAGAGTCTAAGAAATAGTCGGAAGGTGCTGTGCCGCTGCAAAAGATGACGGAACAGTAAAAGAGAGGACAAGCTGTCTCTGGGATGTGACACACTCTAGTTTCTACCCTTGCCTCATTTTTGAGCATTTTCCTCTTCTCTTTCTCCTTTTATCTTACTGTGCTACAAACCATTCTGGTGCATTCTCAAATTCTAGATCTGCATCATCGTCATCGTCATCGTCATCATCTTTATCTTCATCACCATCATCACCACCACCACCACCAGCAGCAGCAGCAGAGCAACCACCACTCCAGTTTCCCAACTGCCTGGAAGGCAGAGCCTCATGCTAGCTTTCAGATCTACATCGGCATTGATTTTGCCCTCCAGTGCTCACTTCGAGATGAACTTAGCATCGGCATGCTGAAATAAATGCAGACACTAATCTACATTCTATTTTTACAGCCTCTGTACAAATGTTGACGATTTCTCATGTGAATCATCGGCACGGGCCTGGTGATAAATGGCCTCATATAGAAACAAACCCCAAATTGAGCAAAAGATTTACTTGAAACGCATCTCAAGTTTTTGCATGCAACCATTCCCAGGGCACTGCTTGCTTGTCTCTTGGATAGCTGGAATCTATCCATTTAACAAATATGTATTGACAAGCTACAATTTACAATGGCCTTGGAGGAGCTGGTATGCGTTGGTCAGCAAGGCAGTCATGGGGTCACTGGAACAAATCTTCATTCTCATATAGCTTGCACTGTAGTGGAAATACAATAAACAGACCAACACGTAGACAAAAGAGAATAAATTCAGACAACCGCTTCAGTAGGGAAAACAAAGCCCCACAACAGTGGCCAGGGAGAGTGTTTTGTTTATTTTTATATTTACTTTATTTTGCAAATAAAACCTACATGTGATTTCTTCGAAGTCTAATAAGTAGAGAAAGAAGAGCAAGGCTCCTCCAAGAAGCTGCTAATGAGCCATGACGTGAGCCGTCCTTAGATGAGACTCTAAGGACGATCATATTAAGGAAAGGGAGCAGCAGTCCAAAGGTTCTGGGGCAAAGGAGCTTGGGCAGGCAAAGAGTACAACATGGCTGAGTCCACCCAAGCTAGGAAGTGAGATTGCAGAGATAGTCAGAAGCAGGTCATATAAAGTTTTACTGGGCATGGCAAAACTTGTTCTAATTATAGTGAGAGACTCTGGACAGAGTTGGATTAAGCAAGGAAGAGGCATGGACTTTGTGTGTACGTGTATCATGCACAGATGCATTGCACAGTCATGTTTGTGTGAGCACAGGTTTACGCGTAAGTCAGAGGTCAGCCTCAGGAGCTGTCTGCTTTGTGTTCCTGAGACAAGGGCTTGTACTGGGACCTGAGCTTACCAATTAGGCTAGGCTCAGATATCTCTGCTTTCCTAGCTCTGGAGATTACAGACACACAGTGTACCTGGTTTTTATAGATGCTGGGAATTGAACTCGGGACCTTATGGTGCACAGCAAGCACTTTACTACTGTCCTAGATCCCCATTTATGTCTTTAAAAGGTAGTGATTGTGCTGGTGCACTGGAGAGCTAGTAAAGTACTCTCTCCCAAACCTGATGACTTGAGTTCTGCACGGTAAAAAAGGAAAAACTGACTCCCACAGGTTGTCCTGTTATCTGAATACACACAGTGTGGCACATGCACTCCCCTTTACCCCCCACCCCCTACCCCCGTGTTCAAACATGCAACATAAGTTAATAAAGGTGGTTTGCAGGGTGTGGTAAAGGCCTTATTCTGTAGATCTCACAGAGATCCATTTGTCTCTGCCCCTTGACTGCTAGGATTAAAGGTGTAAGCCACCATGAGTGTCAAATAAATGCAAAAAAGGCTATCTTTTCAATGGATCATGGAAGCGCATGGAAACTACTTCTGCAGAAGTCCTGTAAGTGACAGTGGTTTGGAGTATGTGATGTTGATGGTGCTGATGCTGAAATTCCAGATTTACTTTGGAGGGGCTGGTGATTGGATTTGGGGAACCAAACCAATAGGAAGCCGGAATGAGTTTTATTGTGAATATTTTAATGTGAATGTCTGGGTGAGTGATAAGAAAGGCAGGATTAAGATGTTTAAGGGTTTGGGGGCCTGTTTGGTTATGCTAACCATACAAACCATGAGAGCCCCTGTCAAGTTGTAAAGGGCCAAGTTGCTTGTCTATTTCAGGGTACTGCTACTCGCTCTCATTCTGTGCAGCTCAGTGGTTGGCTAAATTAGGGATCTGTAAGAAAAGGAAGCAGACATAGTTGCCAACTGAAATGCCTTTGTAATCATGTGTGACACTTCCTGAGAGCTAAATCCTAGACTCGAGCCCATGGTGGGCATTCCTTGGACATTTACCTTACCCATTACGATGTGTCTAGACACTTGTGGCTTACAGAGGAAGCAATTTCTCAGAACAGTTATGCTCATCTACAAAATACTTCCAACTACATATTTCTATCTGCAGATCCACTTGGCATAAACAGATAGAATGTAGCATAGTATGAAAGGCTGAAAAAAATCTAGATGGAAAATGTTTCTCAGATGTAGACACTTACATTTCAAATACCAATTCATAGATTTATAGCACCTAGATGGAGACTATCAAAAAACAATTGATTCAGTGAGAGCACAAATGCCTAAAATTATAGCATGTGTTAGGAAAGTGTTTTCTACTTGGAAAAAAAAAAAAAAAAGGCCTTCCTTCCCACCTGCAGTATTCTTACTCTGTGTATTTGGTTCCTCAAAAGCAGTTAAATATAAAGTTCATTCTAATGAATTTTGATATATATAAAATACTTGCTTTTATATTTAAGTGACTCAAACATTTAGACAAAACATTCAATAGAAAGACTTAACAGAAAAAAAAGTATAAGCAAAAAAAAAAGAAAGAAAAGAAAAGAAAGACAGAAAATGTAACCAAAAAGACTTATTAAGACTTATTAAATATTTATTTTAAATATATAATAAAATATGAGAAACTGGGCATACAAGTACATGCCTATAATCCCTGAATTCTGTGAGTGGAGGCAGGAGTATTGAGAGTTTGAGTTTACCTTGAACTAAGCTATTTCATGCCAGTATCGGATTAATAGTGAGACCTTGTCTGAGTAAATAAATGAATTAAAGTCTAAAATTCATAGAGGAGTAAGTAAACTATGAGGCTTTGCGCTGGTGATTACAGACATGGTGGCTCATGTCTGTAATGGCAACATTCAAGGAGCTGAGGCAGGAAAGTCATGGGGTCCAGGATACCCTGGGCTACACACCAAATTCAAGGGTACTCTGAATTGAATAGTAAGACCAATCTTTAGGAGTGGAGCATGGTAGCACTGCCCTTAGTCCCAGACCTTGAGAAACAGAGGCAGGTGAATCTTTGTGGGTTCTAGGCCACCGTTACTGACAGAGTTCCGAGCCAGTGCTACAAAGTGAGACTGTCTCAAAACAAACAAAAAGGCAAAAGAGAAAAAAAACCAGCTGTGTTTATAAGAAAAATAATTCTCTTTTGAGTTCAAATTGCCAACTTCGAAGAAGTAATTTATCGGCTACAGTTGCATAGTATGTCCCATTTATATTCTGTTAAATTTCTTTCCTTTTCCCCCTTTTTTGAAAGCAAGTTTAATTAGATTCATTTTCTTTTTTGAGGCAACGTCTCACTGTGTGTATCCTTGGCTGGCCTGGAATTCACTATGTGGACCAGGCTGGCTTCAGGCTCATAGAGATCTGCCTATGTCTGCCACTCAAGTGCTGGGATCAAAACCCTGTGCCACCACACACTAGCCTCACCTTTTTTGCATATAAAAATCCCATGTGGTAACCATAGCTGAAGCCTGGCTCTTCTACTGTATGAAGCCTCTGGTGCAGGCTTAACCAGATGCTTCGTGAGTTTCTGTTCGGGAGATTTGGTAAACCTGACTCTGACTCTTTCCAGAGGTCAGAGATCAGGTAAGCTAAAGGTCTTGAGGACGGCATCAAAGATGGCCTTACAGGAATCACGCATGGCGGTGGTGCTGCCCCTGCGGGAGGGGAAGGAGCACACAGCGCGGGCAGGGGCTTCTCAGTTAGAATAGAACAATGTGGGGCGTGCTGATCTTCTTCTTCAAGTTGCATCTCTGCATCGAGCCAATAGAGCTGTTGACCAAGATGGTGTCTCTCAGACGGCAGGGGCTATCCGATTAACATCCAGATACTCAGCCAATGCCTTGAATCTGGGCTCTTAGTCATTGTGAATCGGGTTCTGAACTGGCACAATAATCAAAACTTCATTCTCGATGATGCCGCCGGAGAAACGATCTCAGACTCCTTGATGACAGGGAAAACATGTCTCCTGCAGAGACTCAATCTCGTGCATTGATCTGACAGCCTACGCTGAGGATAGCATTCTCTGAATTGTCTTTCCCGCCTCTGTCTGGCCCAGACTGTTCTAAAACTTGGGCCCCTCCCGCTGCATCTTCCATTTAGTGTCTTCTCAAGGAAGTTTTCTATTTTTAACCAAAACAAAGTTCTTCCTAATAAAATAACATCTACCTCGACACCAGCAGAGGAATTAATTATAACCTTCCATCTATTTTGTGACCATCTTTGGTCTTCCCTGGAATTTTTTTTTTTATGATTTTCATTTCTCAGTTCGAGTATTTTATTATCAACTTACCCGTTTAACTCATCTTATCTATTCATTAATCTATTTTTGAAAAGCTGAAATATATTTGCTAAAATTCTGCCTCCTCAGCATTGTCACCCCTCCTCCATTATTTCTGAGATGCAAGATTTGGCAACATAGAGAAGAAAATGAAGCAGTGCAGTACACAGAGCCAGCAAGGTGCTCAGTGGGATGCAGTGCGGACCTGGTACGCAGACCTGACAATGTGAATTCAATCCCTGTGTTCCACTACAGAGGAGGAGGACCAGCTTCTGACAAAACACCACGTCTAAGACAACTTACAAAAGAAAGTGTTTAATTTGGGGCTCACCGTTCCAGATGACTAGAGTCCATGGCCATCGTGGAGGGAGCAGGGCATCGGGCAGGCATTGTATTGAAGTAGCTGAGAGCTTACACCACAAGCATGAGGCAGAGTGTAAGTGAGTGAACTGGGCTTTTGAAACCCAAAGCACACACCCAGAGACAAATTCCTTCCTCAAGGCCATACCTCCTAATCCTTCCCTGACAGCTCTATCAACCTCACCCAAGCATTCAAATACATAAGCCTATGAGGGCCGTCTTCATTCAAACCACCACACACACTAATAAAATATGTACTTTAAGTAACGTTTCTCTTCTAGACAGGGTATCACTATGTATCTTTGGCTGTACGGGAACTCACTGGAACTAGGCTGAATAAATATATTTTAATTTAATTAAAGGGCCACAGTATCAGCACAGTACACTGATCACAGCCTTTGGAGGCATGTGATCCTGATTTATTAAACTTTTCTGATATTCCAGCTATTCAAACATTCAGACTTTGAAAACTATTATTTCCCAATTTTTTTTAAACAGACCCTTCCTTCCTTTCTTTTCCATCCTTCCTTTCTCTTCCTTCCCTCCCTCCTTCCTCTCTGTCTGTCTTTCTTTCTTTCTTTCTTTCTTTCTTTCTTTCTTTCTTTCTTTCTTTCTTTCTTTCTTTCTTTCTTTCTTTCTTCTCAGCTTCTTTGTGTAGACTTGGCTAGCCTCGAACTCATAGATTCACCTGCCTTTGCCTTTGCCTCCCAAGTGCTGGGATTAAAGGCATGCTCCACCACCACCAAGATAGATAATTCTTTATGTCATTGTTTAAAATTGTTCCTCTGGGGGTTGGGGATTTAGCTCAGTGGTAGGCGCTTGCCCTAGCAAGCATTAAGGCCCTGGGGTTCGGTCCCCAGCTCGAAAAAAAAAAAAAAAAAAAAAAAAAAAAGAAAAGAAAAAGAATAAAATTGTTCCTCTGAAATATTCAATAAAAGAAAAGAAAAAAATGTTTCTCTGATTGTTCTTCAGATATGATAAATCAGAAGCTCCAAGGTTTAGGGGTCAAGGAAGCTAATTTTTAATAAACACTCCTTGTAATTTATATGATCACAAAGTTGTGAAACCACAAATGCAGGCCATCAATGCTACTGTATTCTGTAAGTAAAACTCAAAATGGCATGCATTATTTTATAATTTAATTTTAATTTGTTATGATCTTAGATAAGCCAGTTGTGCTGATTAGTGTTTTGTCACTTTGACACAAGCCAGGGTCATCTGGGAATGCAAAGGTCCAGCCTCAACTTAGAGAGGGGTTACTGAGGAAGGAGTGTTTGGGAGCAGCAGAAGAAATGACCCGAAGTCACTCATGGACACAAGCTGACAGCCTTGTGTTCTGCTTGAGACAGCTCTCCACTTGCTAGAAAAAAAATTCTAAAAGCTCTCTGAATAGCTCATGGGTTTTCCAGAAAAAAAGCTAGAAAACCCGTTAGAAAAAAATTCTTGGGTTTTCTGACAAAAGTCAGAAAGCCCTGCCAGACGAATTCTTAAAAAGAAATACTATCTCTCTAAACAGCCATTTCTTGCATACCAAAAGCCCAGGCTTTTATTTACATATCAATCCAATCATTTAACCAGGTTGCCTTTTGATCATCTCATGAATCAGCATTTTACGACCTTACCTCTTGACTCTTAGAAGAAGTAAACAAGTATATATTTTTAAAAACCATGGCAAATGAATTCAGAGATCTGCCTGCCTTTGTAAGTGCAAACAATAAGTTTAGCTGGGTGGGATCTTGCCCTGCAATCACCACTCCCTAAAATTCTTTTTTTCCTTCCTTAATATCTTTCTGACAAGCTGGCTCATACTGCAGCTGTCTCTGATCTTTTAGGCCCATGAAGCCCTTCATATAATTCATATTGCATCCTTATATTTTGCATAGTTGAGAAATCCTGTTTATATATTTTTGAACTCATGTTTTCAGAGTTCTTTTCCACAGCCTTAAGGGCCATCCTGAAGGTTTTGACATCACAGAAACACATCTTGCTTTCTGGAGTCATGAGGTTCCTAATTATCATGGAGTCATTTTCCTTAACAAGGGGAGCATTCCCTGATGAAGGAGCATGAAAATATGCACACTAGTATAAAAACAAGCCTCACGCCCAGTAACTGTGGAGGCCTATGCCCTGCTAGCTCTGCTTCAGGGGTGGGAACTGTGTCATACCGTCCATTCCGCATGGATGTGTAGGACTTCACATAGGAAGAGGGAACCTAAGTTGTAAAAAATTACTCCATTAGATTGGCCTGTAGGCAAGTCTGTGGGGACATTTTCTTAATTAATGATTGATATGGAAGGGCCCAGCCCACTGTGGGCAATACTACTCTGGGAGGTAGTCCTGAGTTGTATAAGATACCAGGCTGAGCAAGCTGTGTATGGGTGGAAGCCAGTAAACAGCATTGTTGTGTGGCTTTGAAGGGCTCCTGCGGGTGTCATACAGGTAAGTGAACCATGTGAAAAGATAAGAATGAAAACCTGGTACAAATTGACTTCATCAACCTGGATCAGACTTCAGGGAGTTTAATAACAGGTTGTTTATTCCCAATGTATTTAAGTCAAGTATAATTTGGAAGAAAAGGTTCCTGATGTAATACAATCCATTGCACAAGGAAGCATAATTACATTGAAACTCAACTAAGGGTACATGTCATTTCTTCCAAGAAGATGGGTCCTGGAGATACACTACAGTACTAGCTTAACAGCCTAAGGGCCCAAGGGTCTGGTCTAATCTTGGTCATACAGATAGCAAGGTCATTTAGGCTATTAGCCACCACTAGTCTTGGTTGTGGGAGTTTTGGGGAGCCTCTGGTTATAAGGGTCATTTATATTACTAGCCAGCTCTGATCCTGGTTTTAGAAGCTTGTTGTGGCCTGGCCTAACAGACAACACAGATCGCCAGGCTGTTAATCACTTCCAGTTCTCATCTTTCTAGATGGAAGAACAGGTTTTTCCGTCCTTCTCATTGGAAAGACAATCCTGTGTGTTAACATTCCTGTTTTCTCTGGAGATCTATGGGTGTAAGGGCCTTCATGCTATGCTCTCAGCATGGATTCTGTTTCAGTTTCTGCCTCCAGGTCCCTGCCCTGTTAGAGTTTCTGCCCGGACTTCCTTCATGATGGATTGTAAGCCATAAGGTGAATAAACCCCTCCCTCCACAAGTTGATTTTGGTCATGGTGTTTATCACAGTAATAGAGACCTAAGTAAGAAAACAATTGGATATTTTAATTGAAATTTATACTAATTTTTTTCTGTAGGTTTTATAAAAATGTCAAACTTAATTCTGATTAGAGAATAAGAACTTTTTTGGAGTTTTAACTGGCTTAGTATCAGCAGAATAAGGGCAACAAATATTGTAAAACATTTTAGTAATATACAGTGCTACATACATGTTTATTATAATAATTATTAGGCATAATAATTATAGCTATAATGGTATAACCAACAAGATCTGACTTGTGTGTTAACTAGCACACTGCATTTTAGTATACTGCTAGAGAATTTTTCTAAGCTTCATGGAAACAAAGCTTAAATATTATGTATAAAAACAGCACAAAAATCTATTCTTGATTGAATCCAAATTGTTATTTCTTTTCTCAGATGGACTTTTACCTTATTGGATATTTTAAGTTATGGTTTATGGTCTTGGATATCTTGGTGCTTTTCAGGTATCGAGATATGTACTTTGTGTTTCATGTCAGGGTGGCAATGTCAATGGTGATAATTTACTTTGTACATAGTATGTGTTAGGGACTTGAAGGAATGAGGAAAATAGGAGAGCTTAAGAAAGGTTAGATATATACGTGGAACACCCATGGCTCTTTTCAAATGAATGACTAAAATGAGGAATTTACTGAGCTTCTTAAAGAAGCCATTGACTGTTCTAGTGGCTTTGCACAACTGACATTGAGTTCACTTGTTTTCAGCTTTGCCTCTGAGCCCTGCAGTCAGCTGGAAGTGTGGCAATAGTGTGGGGTGAGTAGACACGTTTCTGTTTAGAAGAGTAAGCAAGTGAGGTGTGATGGATGAGGCCTGTGATCCCGGGAGTAAAGAGGCTGAGGCAGGAGCATCACCACAAGACTGAGGGTATCTTGGGTCAGATAGTGAGTTCCCGGTCAGCCTGGGCTACAGAGTGACACCCTGTCTCAACAAACACACAAACAAGTTAGAGCCCAACAGTACATGGGTCATGGGCCATAGCTATGACACGTGGTTGATGAATTATTTTCAAACTGCCTATGATATACTATTTAATACCCATGTCTATCTCATGTCAGTGTAACCCAATAAATTGTCTATCACTGATTTATCCAGGGTAGTTAGTTAAGGCACACAGTAGACATGGTTCAGCATCTTGGTTTTACCATTGTGTTGTTGTTGGTTTGTCTTTTTGTTTGTTTGTTTGTTTGTTTTGAGACAGGGTTTCTCTGCACAGCCCTGGCTGTTCTGGTACTAGCCTCTTCTGAAATCTGGGATTAAAGGCATGCGACATAACACCCAGCTATCATCTCATATTTCTTTTTGTGAAGCTTTGTACTTGTGTTGCCTAGTAGCTAGCACCTTCTCCTTGTTCCTACAATATAGTTTCTAGGATAAGATGGTATGCTAAGCTGGGTATTATGGTATGTGCTTTTAATTTCAGCACTCTGGAGACAGAAATGGGTGAAACTCTTAGTTTGAGGCCAGCCTATGCTAGATAGCAAGGTTAATTTATCTTAAACAAAACACCACTTCTGTGAAGCCTACGTATGGAGGGAGTGTTGGCTATATTGAATGTATACAATAAGTAATATATTACCTAATTAATTGCAGTATTAGACCTTATTAGTCTTTATTTTTCTTCATCTGACATTCTGCAAGTGGCAGGACAAAATTCTTCATAACGCAAAAGCTTGACATACGGTGTGTTTTGGGAAGGACTGAAATTACCGTCCATGCAAATATGTAAACATATTCATTAATAACAATCAACTGCGTGCACAATGCGTACTTTTTTTTTCTCTCATTCTGGAAAAATCAGAAAGTGTCCAAGAGTTTGAAACAAACAAACAAAAAAACTGGCTTTCTCTTGATCCTGCTAAGACTGAACCCCCAGTAAACGTGATTGTGGGGGGGTGGGCGGTAAGGGGGGGAGGAGGGGGAGGGGAACACCCATATAGAAGGGGAGGGGGAGAGGTTAGGGGACTGTTGGCCTGGAAACCGGGAAAGGGAATAACAATCGAAATGTAAATAAGAAATACTCAAGTGAATAAAGAAAAAAAAAGTGGCTTTCTTTTACTGCTAGTGTAAGATTAATCTGTACAACTGTTATGCATATTTTTAATGTTTCCAGGGAATTCTTTGTCTCTCTTTTCTAATATGTAGGTTTATGTGTATGAATATTTGCCTGCATGCATATATTTGCACCATGTGCATGTTTGGTGTCCAAAGCGACAAGAAGAGGTTACTAGATCTCCTGGAACTAGAGTTATAGATGTTTTTGAGCCTCCCTGTGGGTGCTGGGCACTGAAACTTGGTCTTCTGCAAGAGCAGGAAAGCTCTTGCTTGAATCAGTCAAAAAGTAAGACAATGGGCAACAAATCTGACTTGATGAATGTTGGAGAGGACATGGAGATAATTGTGGAAATCAGGTTAGAGATTTCTCAAAGCATTGATGCTGCTATTTGGTTGCTGAGCATATACCAGAAAGTCCCGTACCCTAACCATAGAGAATTTACACTCTTGTGTTTATTGTTGCTTTATTCACCACGGCCAAGATTGGAATCAACAGGTGACTGGATACTGGAAACTTGGCAGATATATAGATGAGCTTAGAATGTATAATAATAAGCAAGGTCACACAATCTCAGTAAGAAAGAATGCAAGTTCTCTGTCATATGTGGGGTCTAGCCAATAGTATATATAAACAAACATGCATGTGGGAACAGCATAGCATGTTGAAAAGAGAACAAAAAGCTAAATATAAGGGGATGAAGAAGGACTGAGCATGAGTTTTGAAGTAAGATATAAAGCTAATTGTTCCTCTAGTTCTGTTATAAATATTTTATTTTGGGGGTGGATAAATGCATAAAAATGTTTTCAGTAATGAAAGTGTAAAATCAAATGTGAAGTTCTATAGCTTATATTCTAAATGGTTACTCTTACTGTATAGACGTTCATTGAGGTTTATAGAGTTTGGGTCTGGTTTAGTGTATGATTTTCTTATTAGCAAATTCTTTTAATAATATAGTTTATAGTTTAAAAAGTAAGCCTAGGTAGTGGAAATTTACAAAAAATATTTTTTCAATTTATCTTAAAACTTATTATATTCAAAAAATCACACACTGCATATGGTGGTGCATATCTTTAATTCCCAGCACTCCTGAGGCAAAGGTCAGTGGATTTCTGTGAGTTTGAGGTCAGCCTAGTCTACATAGTGAATTCCGGAATGGCCAGGGCTATATAGAAGAGACTCTGTCTCAACACCATCTAGCAAAAAGAAGATCAAACACTAAAATTAACTAAAGCCAAGCCCAAAGCTATAGCGTTATAGTAGCTATTCAAAAGGGTAGTGGAAGTTTTTATGATTTGCTTGGGTAGTAGCTTCTTCAAAAGTTAGGACAAAGATTAAGATTGTGTTCATTTCTTTCTTTCTTTCTTCCTTTCTTTCTTTCTTTCTTTCTTTCTTTCTTTCTTTCTTTCTTTGGTAGACCTTTCAGTTCATAATTGCCTCACGTTCTAAGAGGTCTTTCTGCTGGGCAGTGGTGGTGCATGCCTTTAATCCCAGAATTAGGGAGGCAGAGACAGGCGGATATCTGAGTTCAAGGCTAGCCTGGTGTACAAAGTGAGTTCTAGCATAGTCAGGGGTACACACAGAAATCCTACCCACAAAAAAGAGTCTTTCTAAGGATTGCTTAACCATCTTCATAAGGATGTCCTTTCATGTAAGAATAGGATCTCCTTTATTATGCAAAGGTCTTTGAGAAATAAAGACAAGTACACCCCAAAGACCTAGGTGACATTAAAACTTTTCTGAATATACCAACAAAGAATTCTCACTATTTAGTTTTCAATAAGAATACTATGAATATTAAGAACTATCAACATTAAGTGATTTTTAGTAAGAGAGACATTGCATGGTTGTTGGAAAGTCACTGGCTTGGAAACTTGGAGTCCTGGTTTTACAATAGTCTAATAGCAATTATTGTTTTAGTCTTCTATTACTTGGAAAGGAATCATATTTTAGTTCTCTTCTGGTGCTGACAACCCGACACACAATTTATACTCAGTCGATGTTTATTTAATCAGCTCCAAATTTGAGGCAGCTTGCAATCTTTCGAGATTTCAAGTTTTTCTTTATAAAACAAAGTAGTTATCTTCTGCCGTCATTTCTAGCTCTGACTCTCACTACATGATCTATGTATCCTGAAGCCAGCTTCCCTAAGCAATCTGTCTTGTCTGGGTCATTGAGAAATGGCGTAGCATTCTTGCTTTATTGTAAGGAGTATCTTCATTTCTTAGTCATTCCTCCTGAAAACTTCCAAAGAGCCTGGGGCAGTGCTGTATGTTTAGTGGAGAACAAGTTAAAGAATTACCCATTCAATGTTTGCAAAGTAGTTACAGAATCCCCTACTCCATAAAAGCTGCTGAGGTAGTCCGAGTAGTTTCCTTTAAAAAATAATCTTATGGGGGGGTGTCATTCTTTAGGAGACAGGGGAAGGAGGAATAGAATGAGGAACTGTGGGAGGGCAGACTGGGAGGGGGGCAATGACTAGACTGTAAAAAAAATGTAAAAATAATAAAATAAAAAAAAAACAAACCAAACACACAACACACACACACACACACACACACAGAGAGAGAGAGAGAGAGAGAGACACACAGACACACACACAAAAATTTTTTTAAAGGATTTATCCAAAATGACTATTAAACCCACACAACACACACACCACACACACACAACACCCACCACACACACACAACACAACTAACACACACACCCCCCACACACAAAACACACACCACACACAAACAACACACACACACACCAACCACAAACACAAACACACACACCCCACACACACACACACAGACACACACACACACACACACACACACACCAGACCACACACACACACCACACCACACACACCACACCACACCACACACACACACACCACACACACCACACCCCACACACACACACACACACACACCCCACACCATACCACCCAGACACAGACCCCCAGACACACACCACACACACACACACCCCCCCACACACACACACACACACACCCCACACACACACACACACACACACACACACACACACACACACACACACACACACACACACACACACACACACACCCCCACACACACACAGACACACACACACAGACACACACACACACACACACACACACACACACACACACACACACCACACACACACACACACACACACAGACACACACACACACACACACACACACACACACACACACACACACACACACACACACACACACACACACACACACACACACACACACCCCAGAGCTTATTTTTATCTTATGTGTTCAGGAGTTCTGCCTGCTGTATGACTGTGTACCAAATTTGTGTCTCCTGGAAGAGCAGCAAGTGCTCTTTACCTCTGAGTAACTTCTCCAGTCCTCATGGAGTTTCTTGGGAATATCTTCTCAAGGAATCTGTGATCAATCTGTTTAAATGGACTTTGCTGCACATCAACAAATTTGTTTGATAACAAGAATTCAGATGACTTGATCAATCTTTGACTGCCTTTAAATCCTTGGGAGAACAGGACATCTGTCCATTTGTAACATACTATCTTAGTTAGGACTACCATTTCCGTGATGAAACACCATGACCAAAGGCAACTTGGGGAGGAAAGGGCTTATTTAACTTATGCTTCCACATCACAGTCCATCATAAAGGAAGTGAGGACAGGAACTCAAGCAGGGCAGGAACCTAGAGGCAGGAGCAGATGCACAGGCCATGGAGGGCTGCCTACAGCCTACACTGGCTTGCCTACAGCCTCATCTTATGACAGAATTTTCTCAATTGAGGCTCCTTCCTCCCCAGTGTGTCATGCTGACATACAGCTAGCCAGCAAGCATACTGTAGCTTTTCTCTCCCTCTATAATTGAAAGAGCTTTGCTTGAAGAATGATGAAAGGGCTAGAATAATGATGTCAACTTTTTTAAAGAAAAGATTATTTATTATATACACTGTCACTCCCTTTAGACACACCAGAAAAGGGCATCAGATCCCATTACAGATGGTTGTAAGCCACCATGTGGTTGCTGGGAATTGAACTCAGGACCTCTGGAGGAACAGTCAGGGCTCTTAATGGCTGAGCCATTTCTCTAGCCCATGATGCATCAACTTTTAAAGGTTAAAAATAGTGGGAATTTGATGTTTGTTATAAGAGGCCTCAGTGGCTGTGTGAAATGAGTACAATGTGGGGAAGAACCCTAATTAGACAGGAGTTGGAGATCTTTTCCTTGAAAATTCAATCATTTTAACCAATAACAAATACAGCTTTGTCCTTACATGCTAATTGCACTGAGTAACTTTATTAAAAGTATTCGCCCTTGTCTTAAGAATCTGCCTGGGACTAAATAGAAAAATAATGGACTAATTTCTTTGGCAAAGATTTCACGACAGCCTAATACTGATTCTGTCATGTGGCTGTTAGAATGAACTCTTATGCAAGTCTACAGTGAAAAAGCAAGTGGGGCAAAAAGAAATACAAAATATATAATTTAAGAAAGGAGCCTCTTGCTTCCCTGGAGTCTGGGACTTTCTAGTGGCTGCCACAGTTCCCCATCCTCCTCTGTTACATGTTTCTATTCAATTTCCTGATCCTCTGTACTTTTCTCCTATCCCTTCCAATACCTGTTCCTGTCCCTTCCCCCCTCCTCCTCTCTTTCTCCCTGGTCCCTCCCTCCCTCTAGCTCCTGTCATTATTTTGTTCCTTGTTCTATGTAGGATTGAAGCATCTACACTTTGGTCTTCCTTCTCTTAAGCTGCATATGGTTTGTGGGTTGTATCATGGATATTCTGAGGTATGGATCAGTGAATGCATACCTTGTGTGTTCTTTTGTGACTGGGTTACCTCACTCAGGGTGATATTTTTGAGTTCCATCCATTTGCCTAGAAATTTCATGAAGTTATTGCTTTTCATGGGTGAGTAGTACTCCACTGTGTAAATGTATCACAATTTCTGTATATACTCTTCTGTTGATGGACATTTGGGTTGTTTTCAACTTCTGGCTATTATAAATAAGGCTGCCATGAACATAGTGGAACATGTGTCCTTGTTATATGTTGGAGCATATTTTGGGTATATGCTCAGTGGTGGTACATCTGGGTCTTCAGGTAGAACTATTTTCATTTTTCTGAGGAACCGCTAGATTGATTTCCAAAGTGGTTTTACCAGCTTGCAGTCCCACCAGCAATGGAGGAGTGTTCCTATTTCTCCACATCCTCGACAGCATCTGCTGTCACCTGAATTTTTTATCTTAGCCATTCTGACTGGTGTGAGGTGGAATCTCAGGGTTGTTTTGATTTGCATTTCCCTGATGACTAAGGATGTTGAACATTTAAGAACTTCTTAGCCATTTGAGATTCCTCAGTTGAGAAGTCATTGTTTAGCTCTGTACCCCATTTTTAATAGGGTTATTTGGTTCTCTGGAGTCTAACTTCTTGAGTTCTATGCATATTATGGATATTAGCCCATATATGCCACTCTATTGGATGTAGAGTTGGTAAAGATCTTTTCCCAATCTATGGGTTGCCATTTTGTCTTAATGACAATGTCCTTTGCCTTATAGAAGCTTTGCAGTTTTATGAGGTCCCATTTGTCAATTCTTGGGTCTTAGAGCATGAGCCATTAGTGTTCTGTTCAGGAAGTTTCCCTTGTGCCAATGTGCATGACGCACTGGCTTTAACCGGAACACCCAACAAAGGGGAAATACGACCTGTAGAGACCCCTCCATTAGATAGGCATGGCCCCCAGTTGAGGGATGGGGTCACCCACGCATCTCAAAGTTTTAAACCCAGAAATGTTCCTGTCCAAAGGAAAGACAGGGACAAAAAAATGGAACAGAGACTGGAGGATAGGCCACCTCACCTAGGGATCTATCCTGTCTGCAGATACCAAACCCCCACACTATTCCTGATGCCAAGAAGCACTTGCTGACAGGAGCCTGATATGGCTGTTCCCTGAGAGTTTCTACCAGCACCTGACCAATACAGATGTAGATACTTACACCCAACCATCGATTGAGCCTGGGGACCCCAATGAAAGAGCTAGGGAAAAGACTGAAGGAGCTGATGGGGACTGCAACCCCATAAGAAGAACAATATCAATTAACTGGACCACCCAGAACTCCCAGGGACTAAACCACCAACCAAAGAGTATACACAGAGGGAACCAGGACTTCAGGGATGTGTAGCAGAGGATGGCCTTATGTGACATTAGCGGGATGGGAGGGAGGCCTGGTGTCTCTTCAGAGGGGGTGCTAGAGGGGTGCGACGGAGTGGGTAAATGGGTGGAGAAGCACCTTCATAGAGGCAAAGGTGATGGGGAAAGAGGGGGATGGGATGGGGGTTGTTGGAGGTGTAACAGGGAATGGGAATATCTTTTGAAATTTAAATGAATAAAATGATTAATTTAAAAAAAGAAGGAAAGGAGCAGCAGGAAATTGATATTGGAATCAAGGCTTGTGTTGCAAGAAATAAGATTGAAGAGAGGGTGGTCATAAACGGAATAAAGGAAGGAGGGCCCAGAGGGCAGGACCCCACCCAGAGAAACCACCAACTTAAAAAAATAAAAAAGACCAAAGAGTTTTTTGCTCCTAAAAGGCAATGACAAATCAAAACTGCCATGGATATGACTCAAGGGTGCCAGACTACACCTCAATTTTGTAGTTAACCTTGGCAGTGTTGTCCATGTGATTCTGGCTTTACAAGTCATGAATAATATAAGAATAAAGAGGATGTTTGACTATTCCTCCATGGCTAAGGAGAACCACTCAGGCCACGTGGGTGGCAAGAAAGTCCCTGCATGGAGGCCCCGAAACGCCATTGTGTGAAATTGCGAATGTGAAGTCTGGATTGCGTTGGAGACCCCAAGATGTTAAGGTGCCAGAGCTGTGGAAAATCTGCCAAAAAGAGCTGTATAAAAGGAACAGAGTCAGCCCAAAGGAGCGGTGTGTGTTGCAAGCAGCAAAGCAGGAAGGGCAAAGCCATCTAAGCTCTTTAATATCAGACATGGAACTATATAATTGCTCTGCTGGATTTGGGTCTTGCTTTGATCCAGTGTTTCTTCACGTTGCTGTCCCCATTCCTTCCTTTGGTATGGTAATGTGTACTCCACTCCGTGCCATTGTGTATGTTGGAAGCACATGATCTGCCTTTTGATTTTGCAGAAAGTTTCAATTAACAAATTGCTTTGAGTCTCAGAGGAGACTGGACTTTTAAACGCCAGAGATTATGAAAGACTATGGATACTTTTGAGGTTGGACTAAATGCACGTTGTATTATGGTATGGCCATGAGTCTCTGGGGTCAGGGAGTGGAATGTGGTGGTTTGAATAAGGATGGCTCCCATAAACTCATGTGCTTGAATACTTGGTCCCCAATTGGTGAAATCCTTTGAGAAGTATTAGAGGCCTTGTTGGATGAGGTATGTCACTGGGGATGGGCATTGAGGTTTCAAAAGGCTTGTGCAACTCCCAGCGTTCTCTCTCTGCCTCATGGTTGTAGATCAAGATATGAACTCTCAGGTGATCCTTTGCTTGGTCATTGTCTTAGGGTTTTATTGCTTGAAGAGACACCATGACCATGACAACTCTTTCTTATAAAGGAAAACATTTAATTGGAGCTGGCTTACATTATCATCATGGTAGGAAACACGACGACAGGCAGGCAGATATGGTGCTAGAGAGGAGCTGAGAGTATCTGGATCTGTAGGAAGATTATGTCCCACGGGATATAAAAAAAGCTTGAGCTTCACCCACCTGGTAGTGACACGCCTCCTCCAACAAAGCCACACCTCTGTCAAGACCACATCTATTAATAGTGCCCCTCCCTTTGGGGGTCATTAAACCACCAAAGTCATCATAGATCTTAACCCTATGAAGCTGTAAGCCAAATTAAACACTTTTTTTTAATAAGTTGTCTTGATCATGGTGTTTATCACAGCAATAGAAAATTAACTAAGAGAAAAACCATAGCTTTACTATCTAGACCACACTTCAAGTCTTTTGGCCTTGACCTGGTACTTTTTGTATTACAACATACTTCAGATTAAGGACAAATGACAAAATATATGTCAACATATCTTGGAGATGAGTTGTTAGTGGATAGGAGAGTCACAGCCATTCTGGTACCTGGGTTGCCCTGGTGCTGTTTGTATTCTGATGTTAATTCTGCTTCCTCAAGAGGAGCTTCCCCAGTAACCCACCCCTCCAACAGGGAGTAGATCATGTACTCAGGTGATCTCACTGAACCGTCTCCCCATTCTGACTGGTCAAATAAAGGCTAGAGACAATGGCTGGGCAGTGAAGGAAAAGGGGGACTAGAGTTCTCAGAGAGGAAGAGGAGGTGGAAGGAAGATGGAGCAGAACCACATAGCCTGGAGAAGTTACAAATAGCAAGGGGTCTCAAGCTGGAGACCTGATAGAGCTGCCCGATGTAGTATTATAGCTTATAAATATAGTGACTGAGTTGTGTGCTTTTTATATGAGGTTTTTGATGTAAGAAATTACTGCCACAGGCCCCCAAGGATATGATCTGGCAACTGTGTACATTTCCCACTAATTCCATCAGTCCTGCTCACTGTCTGAATAATGTACTTGTTCCACCGGGGAGCGTTTCTGCATACTCTTTTTTTTTTTTTTTAAAGATTTATTTATTTTGTATATGAGTACACTGTAGCTGTCTTCTGACACACCAGAAGAGGGCATCAGATTCCATTACAGATGGTTGTGAGCCACCATGTGGTTGCTGGGAATTGAACTCAGGACCTCTGGAAGAGCAGTTAGTGCTCTTAACCACTGAGCCGTCTCTCCAGCCCCTGTATACTCTTTCATGTGCTATTTTGGTAATATCAATTTGCTAATTGTGAAGGCAAAATTATTACATTAGATAAGAACGCCTGCCTTTCATTTTGTTGGTTTGGTTCCTACTGCTGTTTAAAAACCTTTGGTATGCTTTATAAGATTTTACTTAGCCAAAATGCTTAATGTGTAAGAAAGCTTTAATTTAGGCTTTGTCTTATGTTAAAATAATGTAGTTTTAGTCAATGTAATAAATTAACCAGTTTGCAGTCTGAGACCGAAAGCTACATTTGCTTTTTTGACCTCTTTGATACTCTAAGAAAGCACCCTAGGATCCTTTTTAAAATGCATAATCAATGATACAGAAAAATTGTTTAACGTAATTTGACAGGAAAGGATCTAAATTACCTAATTTGCCATTTTGAAAGAATGTTAGCATATAGTCTGAGAAACTGTTACTATATCATGAACTACGATAAACTGACAATGTTCTCATCCTCAAAGAAGCTGTCTCGACGTCACTGACTTCTAGAGGGCAGAGAATTAGGGTAATTTGGCCTAAGTGGAAGAGGGAGATGATTAGTGAGATAAGTTCGGATCCTCCTCTTTTGTTTACCCCAGAGAACAATACATGGAAATTCTAATAGAGCCTCTGCCTCCTGGGAATAGGTAGGTATCCCATAAGGAAGATAGAAACCACAGATAGTCATGTGTTTGTGTGTGCATGTTTATGTTCATAGGTGCATATATGCACAGGCCTGAGGATGAGGAAATTGGTGGTGTTCCTCAGTTGCAGTTGGCCTTGTTTGGCAGGATCTCTCACTGGCCTCCGGCTCACCAAGTGTGTTAATCCAGGTCACCAGAAGGACTCTGCCTGTCTCTGCCTCCCAAGAGCTAGGATTATAAACACCACCAAGCCCAGCTTTTATTTTCAGTAGTTACTAAGACTCCTTAGGAACACAAGGAACTTAGGTCTTTGTGCTTGCAAGGCACGCAAGCCCTTCACCAACTAACACTTCAACCTCAGTAATCATGTCTGCAGATGTAAACTCATTTCTTTTTAATATACATAGAAAGAGTATTGTCCTTCAGGTCCAGATCTGGGAGTCACCAAAGATACAAACTATGTATTCTGTTGCTTTGCCATTCTCAGTATGTAGCTATTACCTAATTTCCCAAGATCATTGTTTCTACTTCAGTCATTATCAGGTAACACCCAATTCACTTCAGCAAGCATTGATGTCAGTTCAATAAGACTGTTTTCTTTTCAGCCCAGACAAATGACAGGGATGCACAAAGTGTGATCATCAACCACAACACTGTAATTGTTCTACTTTGCTTTGTGTGGTGCTGTGTACTTATACTTCCAGATGCATGGGAGAGTAAGACGAGAAGCCATTTGATCCTAGTAATTTAAGCCAGCCCGGCTAACAGACAGGTCTTTTCTCAAGGGGGCTGTATCCGTGGGGCTGGAGACAGAGCAGTGGTTGAAGTGCTTGCTCACAACCATGAAGCCCTAGTTCAATAGAGCATACTTACTCAGCATTAGAAAGATACAGACAGAAGGAGCTCTGGGGCCTGTTGGCCAGATAATCTAATCAAATTGGTATGCTCCATGGTCAGTGTAAATTAAAGAATAAGACTGGGTGACTCTCAGTAGTCTTTTTGTGTTAAAATTTTAAACATGTTTTCATAATACTGTACATGAGTCACTATCACCTCCTTTCAAAAACTTGTATTAAGGACTGTTTTATGAATCCTAGTAGAATGTCTTTAACCAAACACGTTATTTTACTAACACACCTAGTAGTAATAGTTAAGTTCATACTCCCTCATTATTACAGTTTTAGTATCTCAGACTGTCTTTCTGCTTTGTTCTCTCGAAAGCATAGACTGTCCTTTAGTAAATCAATTGATGTAATTTGACGAGCTATATTTGACAACATTTTTTTGGGTTCACATTTTTTCTCATGCCAACTTCTGCATTTTTCATTTCCCACAGAATCAGGACAAACTGTACATCCGCTGCAGTGACCAGGGAAGATTTGGCTAAATGTCAACTATGTTAATTGGTATAGAGAAAACAACGGTCTTATTTTTATCTGATTAAAAATCTCCACAAGCATTCCCTTATAAACTAAAGCCATGTCAGTACAAAGTGACTTAATTATAAGTTTGGCAGATGTATGCTTCTTGCCTCTCCTTTACTGTAGCATATAGAAATGTTTCTGTTTCCTGGCAACTTCCAGAATCGCAAATTTTAAGTCTATTTTTGGAAGCTTATAATTTGGTACTCCGTGCCTTTTCTGAATTATCAATTAGAATAAGAATGAACTTATTTTAAAATATTTAAACAATTGATGTACTGAATAACATATTGAACCTTACATACAAGGTAGTCTGAGAGCCTGGGCTTATGGTTCAGTGTGTTAAATGCTTGCTGCTAATGCGTGAGGACTTGGGTTCAGATCCCAAATACTCATATATGAAAGCAAGGTGTGGTAGCCTGTGTCTTTAATCCATGTGCTGGGGAGGTGGAGACAAGGTGACCCAGGGGCTTGCTGGCTAGCCAATCTAGACACCCTATCTCAAAAAATAAGGTTGAGAGTGAGAGGGAAGGAGATCTATATCTATATCTATACATCTGGCCTACACAACACACACACACACACACACACACACACACACACACACACACACACCCCTGCCAGTCTAAGATACTTTATTCTACTGTTAAAAAGTCTACATCTTTTTTTAAAGCCCAGGATGAGCAGATTACATAATATAATTGCTTCAGTTAATTGAGGTGTAGGAGGTGTAGGTGTAAAAGAGAAAGGTATGAACTTTGATAAATTTATATGAGCAGTAAGACGGTATCAGGTAAAACTTAGTTTGTATCAGAGTAGCTGTAGTTTCAGTGTTTGAAATTGTACGCTACCTCTTTAAGGTTGGGATTTCCCAAGACTACTCTGCCTTTAGCTTGTTCTCAGTTAACCTTCGTAATTTCACGACTTCAGCACTCACAGGCAAGCTTACATTGTTTGACACGCTAGTATCTTTATTGGAAGCCACACAAGGCTCCTTTGGTATCTTAGAGAGCTGATCCATTTGGATGCCTCATAAGCAACTAAAAAATCAATATGCAAATATTCAGTTTCCATTTCAGCTTGGATTTACCTTAAAAGTTACTACTCTATTATAACAGGTTAAGTGATGAATAAATGAAAAAAATCACTGAATAAGTAAAACTTGAACAAATGAAAACATCAACAACATATTTTGGATCAGTTAAAACAGTGAAGTCAGAGGGCAAATCAAGTTAATAGTCTTCTATACAGAAACAGAAGAAACACGACCAAGAGAATGAATATACATTAAAAGGAGATGATTAGATTGGTTTCTATGATATAGTTTGGGTAGTCCAACAGTAGCTGTCTTCACACAGGAGAGACTGAGAATCTGGTAGCTGTCCACTCTGTTGGGCTGGCTGCTTCAGAAGTCCTAGCCTGGGACTGAAGGCCTAGGGCATTACAAGAGAGCATCTAGATTCTGGTTGTCAGTGGAGTAGCAGTGGACAGGCAGAACAGTGAGGATTTTCATGGAAGATGCAGGTTATCATATACTCATCAAAATCTATGGAATGTGCAACACCAAGAGTGGAGCCTAATGTAAACTCTGTGTGTTGGGTAATAATGATATGCCAGTGACATTTATATGCAGTATATGATTGACGACACAGTGGGGGAGGTTGTACAAGTGTGGGAATACTTTTCCCCCATATAGGAAACCAGTGTTTTATGCTCAAATTTTCTGTGAACCTAAAATGTCTTTAAAAATTCAACACAGTTTACTTGATGGTATAGACATGGGGAGTTGGAAAAGGGTAGATCTTAATAATTTTATTAGTGTACAAAATTACCAAAGAATTTGAAAAAACATTAAAGATGCTCATGGTGGCTCACACCTGAATTCCAGCACTTGAGAAATGCAGATAGGAATACTATTGTGAGTTTCAGGCGAGCCTGGGTTATGAGGTGTGAGCCAGCCTTAACAAACTAAAAGAAGTAAATAAGTAAAGTTTTACTAGGTGGGGTTGCATGTCATGGAGGACAACTGATCCATTTTGCAAATTATTAGTGTATGCTTCACTTCTCACTCCCTCTTCTTTTGGCCAATATTCTCTGCAGTCTAAAACAAATACCACAGTTTTCTGATGCGTAATCAATCCAGATTTGTAGTGTTATTTGATAAGGTGCAATTGTACATTCTTTTCATGATAGTCATCTTAACTTCTATAAGTATCTCGCTTTCTTGTTCTTTTGGTTGGATGTTCATTCGTAAATCACCCAATGTAACATTGGCTGTGCAGCATTTATGACTGAGAAGCACAGATCTGGTAATCTGCTACATTATCTGACTAGAGAGTAAGACGAAATAAGACCTTTAAAGGCATTTCAAAGCCATAACCCTAGATTTAAAAAAAAGAATAAAACTATGTGCTATAATCTATTTAGACTTTTTTTTTTAAAGAATCAGGAACATGTATGCCTTTTTCTTTTTAAAATCTGGATAACGATTATTTAACGTAACCTTCAGAACCTGAAGAGTTAGTCCCACATCTGGCCAGTGTCAAGGTTATGGTCTCAGGAACACCCTGAGTAAAGGCCAACAGGGGAAGTCAAGGCAAAGAAAGGAATTATTCCAGAGGAAGGGAATAAAATAGCCAAGATGATAAATAAGCAAGACCAAGAGGACAAGCGTGCAAGGAAGAATGTGGTCCTCTATGGGGTCTGTCCCAGCGTTCTCCAGAACCTTCTTTATATAGTTGTCATCAGTGTTCCCACTGGACAGCTATCTATTTATATTATCCGGAGTTTTCAACATGCTGTAAAAAATTCTTCATATCCTGGCAATATCCCTGAGGTCAACTCCTAAGATTCTATTTCTTCTTTACCCTCTCTGGCCACACTGGTCTTCTATTATGTAAACAAGTTCAATTTGTTCTTGGCTGAGAGTCATTTTATTTATTGTTCCCTTTATATAAAATGATCTTTCCCTCCCCTCCCCCAATACCTCTCCCTCTTTTGTACCCCTTTTGCCTTTCATTTTTTGAGACAAAAACTCATTCTTTCGATGGCCTCAAACTCTTGGCAATCTTCCTGCTTTTGCCTTCTTGGTGCGATTATAAGCTTGAGCCACCACAATGGGCAATCAAATCAAGGGTCATCTTAGAAAAGCTCCAGACTGCAGTCCTCTTCTTCTATTGGCCCTTTAACAAATCCTGTCTATTTGTTGGACAACATAGCCCATTTCACTGATCCTCCCCACACATACTGACCATGCTGACTGCTGATTACTGCTCCACTCCCCTTTGTATTTGTTTTGTAAGTGATGGACATTCAATCGGATGTAGATGGAACCTCAGTGTACATTTTGTTTTGTACTTCTATGAAGCCTAAGGATGTTAACATGTTTATTGGAAATTTTACTTCTTTTGAGAACTATGTGTTAAATTCATTTGCCAATTTATTGATTGTACAATTTGCTAGTGATTCTTTAAGTAGTCTAGATATGAATTCCATACTTGATATATAGTTGACAAAGATCTGTTTGTAATCTCTTTATTCTATTAATTAATGTATGTGCGATGGGGATTTTTAACTTGATGTAATCCCACTGTTAAACTTGCTATTATTTCTTGAGCTACTGAAGTACTTTTCCGTACTTGCCTATAGGTACCTATGTGTCTTAGATGTACTGCTGTGACAGAATAGCTGACAAAAAGCGACTTAAAAACAGAAGAAAGGTTTATTTGGGCTCAGTTCAGTCTGTACTGCAGGCTGCTCATTGCAGGTGAGTGGAGCAACAGGAACTTGGTGTGAATGTCTCTGTAGCACAGTCAGCAACAGAGCCCCCCAGACCATGGAACCGGCTCACATTTAGGATAGTCTTTCCCACTTCAATCCTAGACAATTCTCACAGACAATCAGAGAATTATTTCCATAGTGACTCTAAATCCTGTCAAGTTGACAATCAAGATTAAATATCACAACTAGGAAAAAGTCTAACCAAGTAAGACCTCTATAATAAAACCCTTAGAGTAATGAAGAACAAGATTAAAGACACCAGAAGATAGAAAGAAAAAAAAAACCCTCCTATGTTCTGAATTGGCAGAATTAATACTGTAAAACTGAGTCGATGAAATCCCACCAAAATTCAATGGCATTATTCACAGGAAGAAGGAAAAAGAAAAATCCTAAAATTCATATAAAGCACAAAGGACCCAAATAGCCAAACTACAATACAGAAAGAGTGGACGAAGCTTCTGATCCCAAATTACAGAGCCACAGCACCAGACACATTTTAGATAACAGTTGGAGAGATTTCAGACATTCTTTTTTTATTTTTATGGAAAATAGATTTTCTTCTCATACAAGTCATTCTTTAATAAAGCAAATATATTACTCTAGGTGTTCCTGGTCACATAGCTCTCCTAGGAAGCGCTTCTCCGATGACTCACTTGTCAACCCCAGGTGTCTTCCATGTTGTGGTTTCAACTTCTTAATTCTCTTTAGTCTTTATTCAGCTGGGAGTAGGAAAGAATGTTGAACATATGTTAGAGGTTTTCGGGGCTTATTGCGCAAACCATCATCATTTTCTGTCTGTGTTCTCTTGGACAGACATCAGGCATTTGGCCCCAACTAATCATAAAGGTGGCCAGGAAACAGTCTAACTATATGCTTAAGGGAGGAAAGAAACCATTTGGTCATCAGATGTTTGTACTCCTTGAAGTCATGAAGCTGTTTCAGAATGAAGGAGATAATGCATGTTACATGCTTGGCACAAAAAAAAGTAATCAACACTCGAATGTTATTATTATCACAAATATGAATGCCAAGAGCGTGAATTAGTCTCCTTCAATTGAAGCAGAGTCCTTGGTTGAGTTCTCGTTACAAAGAAAAGTGGGTTATAGAAGGCAATCTTTTACTCATTTGGCTGCATCATTAAGTAGAAGAAGCAGCTACATACAGATAAAGGAGGAGTGAGATGCTGGATGTTCATATCAACATAGTGCCAAAGGGGCCTAAGTTAGGAAACAGCTATGTCTGAGGAGAGTGAGAACAGAGAATAAGTAGGCTCTCTTTGGACCTCAAGATAGGTTTAAATGAGGTAGCAACTACACACACCCTGGTCATACTTTCCCATGGTCTTTTCCTTTCACTTTCTTTTTGACACAGGGTCTATGCAGATCAGACTGGTTTTGAGCTCTGGAATTACAGGTGTGTGCCACCACGCCAGGCCCCCTTTCTTAAGTTAGAAATTAACAGGATCCTCAGGTCAAGCATATATTTTAATTCCCACTTATTTTCTCCTCTCTTCCTACTTCAAGATTTTTTAAGGTCTAAGAACAGGCCAGGATGATGGTACATGTCTATAATCTCAACACTCTGAAGTCTGGGGGAGAGGAACATGCGTTTGTAGTCAGCCGAGGCTAAAAAGTAAATTTAAGGATATTTTGGGCTACAGAATAAGAGCCTATCTCAAAATAAAATAAGGAAACACGGAAGCTTACAAATACAATTCCTATCCCACCAGAATGTAAGAACAGAGAGCATGCTTGTACACTAGAATATCCAACAGGACCTAGAACATTAACAGGATCTATTTGTTGAATGAATTTAATTTATATTTGTCAGTCGCTCCAATTATTGGCTAAATGGCCTGTATACAGTAATAGAGAAAAAAATGAGTTCCTAGATCTTGTTTCTGCCACTTAGAATATGTAGGATGTAGGGAGGTTAATGTATTGGGCTTTGTTTGTATACCTGTACTAGACAAGTACAATACCTTTTACAATTATTATAAGCAGAATTATACAAAAAAGTTTTGCTGTATTTGTAGTTGATAAAAGGCATTAAAAATTGTTTATCCTCCCTCCTGGACTCCAGGACTCTCTCCAACACACACACACAACACACACACACACACACACACACACACACACACACACACTCTCTCTCTTTCTCTCTCTTAGTTGTGAGAGTTTAGGGACTAACATATGCTAGTCACATTGTTTCCTTCTGTTTGGGGATTGTTCATTGTAAAGCAAACTTGTCTTCAAGTTAGATTGATAAGTTCACATAAAACTATTAGGTTCATCATTAGAACAGGATACAACATCTAAATTAGTGCCTGACACACAGTAAATGTTCAATACATAGTTTTTGAAAGAATGTATTAATAAAATACTGAGTAAGGATGATGCCTCAGACAGATAATTATAGGATAATTATACAATAGACATGATATGTTAATAGAAACTTGGGAAGACTTTATCAAATGGAAGATTTGCAGTGATGGTTTATCTAAATAAGTTGTTTTCATTCATTCATCCAACTATCATTGTGCTGTAAATTTGATGCACACCAGCTGTAACAGAACTTGAGGTTATGTATCAGTCGCTTTTTCATCACTAGGACAAAGTACCCGACAGAAGTAACCCGTGCGAGGGTTGTCATTCCTGCTTTCAGGGTGTCTCGGCCCACTCATCTGTAGTGGGAAGATGTGTAGAGTGGCACTGTGTTCACGGGAACATGTGGCAGAGCTCCCAATATGGCAGATCAAGCAGAAAGCATACAGCAGGACCAGTAAGTAGTAGGCCAGGCTATAACCCTCAAAGGAATACCTCATAGGGCCTACCTCCATGCTATGGGCCCCACAACCTCCCAAAATAGTACTACCAGTTCAGGACCAGGTATTTATTTATTTAAAAAAAATTTTTTTTTAAAATTTATTTTAAAAATTTTATTATTTAAAAATTATTTATAGGGCCCCATGTGTCTGTGTATACATGTATCTGTTTTCAGAGGCCAGGAGAGGGCATTGGCTCCCCGGGAGCTGGAATTTGAGATGGCTATGATTTAACCCAGCTGCTGGGAACTGAACTTGGTTCTCAGCAAGAACAGCAAATGCTCTTAACACTGAGCCCTCTCTCCAGCCCCAGGAATAGGCATTTACATAAAATACATGATTCTGTAGGAGGCAGTCCAGATTGAAACCATACATCGCTCTCTTTCCCCTCTCCATGTTAGTGTAGTACAGCAGTGGAAGAACTACGTACAGAATACTATCAGTAGCAAAAGGAGAGTCATAGCCATCGGGATGTAAACCAAAGTGGTATTTCTAAGTGTAGTGGGCAGCGTACATGTGGGAGAATGGAAACAGATGAGCTTCAGTAAGAAAGCAGGCTGGGGTAGATCCTAAAGAGTCCTGTTTCCATGGCTCAGAGACCTGACTCTTACCTTCTAAGATGGTGACGGCAGAGTTTGCTTTGCTTTTTGTTGCTATAGCAGAATACTACAGATTGGATAGTTTTTGTTTGTTTGTTTCTGAGACGTGGTCTCCCTATGTAGCCCTGGCTCTCTTGAAATTTACTGTGTTCAGGCTGGCCTCGACGTCATAGAGATCCACCTGTCCTCTGCCTTCTAAGCAGTGGACTTAAAGGTGCATACCACCACCATTAGCACCACCAGCACCACCAGCACCAGCACCAGCACCACCACTACCACAACTGGCTCAGACTGGGTAACTTTATGTTTGTTTGTTTGTTTTCAAGACAGGATTTCTCTGTATAGACCAGGCTGGCCTCAAACTAAGAGATCAGCCTTCCTCTGCCTCCAAGTGCTGGGATTAAAGGCAAGCGCTGCTACCACCACCACCCACAGAACTGGTTAATTTTTAATAAAAATATATCGATCAATTCTGAAGGCTAGGAGGCCCAAAATCAAGAGCTTGGTTATTTTAGAGCACAGGCAAAGAGAAATCGAGCGAGAGAGGAAAGAGTTGGAACTTCAAGTACATTTAAATTAGTATTAATTCACTTGTGATCTAAACACTTTGCATCAGGCTACACCTCAACACCATTGAGGATTAAAATTCAACATATTGATTGGTGGTATGGGGGTAGGGCATGGGTGGGTACATTGTGGAGAGTTCCTAGACAATTTTAGTGCAAAGATAATCCCACTATAGGTTAGGATACTATCAACTGGATAGTTGGTTAAACAAAGATAAAGAAATTAGCTAAGAAATTAGTAGAATAGTTCAAGAATAAAAGGGATTATAATGGATTAAAACTTGCACACATGTGTGCATCACGTGAACATGCATGCATGAGTACACACCACACACAAATGCAAAAGAAAAAAAAATACAAAAAAAATCCTGGTCATTCCAGTGCTTGATAAACAGAGGGTACCAAACGTCAGATGGAAAGCAGATGCACTAAAGGGAGTTTCACAGTTTTGTGAATTTTCAAGCTGGTTTGACAAGAATGAAACCTGCAGGCTTAAGAACCATGAGCATGTGCCAAAGCATAGTGCTTCAGAATGGTGCGTGTGAGACAGACTGGGGATGGGAAGAGACCACAGAATTCCTCATACCACACACAATTTCCAACACCTATTAGCTTTTCATCCGTCGAGAGTCAACAGATTTAAGCACAGTATTCTAGATTTGGTTGGCAGATGGTGTACACAGATTTTTGAGTACGCTCGCATCTCATTTGAAACTAGCAAGATTACATAGAACCATGATGGTAACTTAACATTCACAGAGAATTTAAAATTTATCTCTAAGCTTGAGTTAAATGTGGAGCATTACTAAGATTTTAAAAGGCTTTGTTAATAGATCTTCTGGATTTCATAGATCTGAGTCTCAGGATGTAATACTGTTCTAAAATGCCTACCGGGCAGAGTCAATATCTTTCCATGGAAATCTGGCTCACACAAGAGGAGAAAAGAGGCCAAAGGGAAGAAAGACTAAACCAGGGGAGATCTCAGGTACTGATGTCTGACTGAATGGGACTTCTCCTTTTACTGAGCTGTCTCACTTCCTTCTATGGTGTGGACCTTTAATCTCGCTAGTTGTCAGCCTTGTAGGGTCAAGTTAATCACTGTTGACATCATCCTACTACTTCCCTTTTAAATTCCACTGAAGCTATGTGTTTCCTGTCGTATTTGACACCGCAGAGAATGAATACCGGGCTGGTTTATATCTAAATTTAGACTGGCAGGAACGTGGCGACTTTTAGTAAGTGGAGATAAAACAAAACTAGGTGACGTTTCCAACACTAGGGAGTGCAAAAAAAAAGCCCTGTTATTAAAAAGGGGAGCGGGGTGTATTTGAAGACTACCATAGCCAAGAGGCCTCCTTGTAGGCTCAGAAAGAGAGACTGGTTGGAACCGTTTTCATTAAGGCAGGAGGGCCATGGGGTCGGCGCCAAATTGATCGAGGTGAAGCCCCAGAGCCCAGGCACCTCCACCTCGGAGAGAAACTACGCACAGGCAGCTGCCTCACCTCTTTGTCAAGCCCACGGCGTCAGCCTCAGACACGAGGACGTCCTCGCCTCCGGGTGAAAGAGGGGTGCAGCGGGCCGCCCCTCCCCCCGCCCCCCTACGACACGCGGGCCCTGCCTCAGGCGACCTGTTGGCAGGGAGCGTCACGTGACGCGGCGGGCCGCGCCGTCCCCGCGGGCGGGCCTCCTGTTGCGCCCGCCGGGCGGGTTCCACCACGTAGCGCGCGGGCGCCGCCCCGCTCTTCCCTCGCCCGAGCGAGGGAGGGGGGCGCGCCGGAGAGGAAAGGGAAGGGAGAAGGGGCGGGAGGAAGGGAGCAGGGGGCGGAACCCGAGTCACGTGACACAGGGGCAGCCCGGAAAGCTCCGAGGAGGAGCCTGGCGCCGCCATTTTCCTGCAGCTGCCTGTCCCTCTTACCCGGTCGGGCTCCAGCTGACCAGGGAAGGGGTGGGCTGAGGTTGAGGCGCGGGGCCCGGGAGTGCCCCGACTTGGTGTGGGAGCCAGTGGGGAACACGCGAGCCGGGGCTCTCCGAGCGGGTGGCGGCGCGCGGCCCTGAGCCCCGCCCCAGGCCGGCAGGCGGGCCGGGAGCCGGTGGGGGTAGGGGGTGCGGTGGGGGGTGGGGACCCTCGGGCTCTTGGGGGTCCCAGGCCCCTCCGGCTGCGGAGCGGAAGGGGTGGCGGACGAGCTGCAGAGATGTCTGGCCAGAGCCTGACGGACCGAATCACCGCGGCCCAGCACAGTGTCACTGGCTCCGCGGTATCTAAGACAGTATGCAAGGCCACGACCCACGAGATCATGGGCCCCAAGAAAAAGCACCTGGACTGTGAGTGAAGACCCCCTCACCCCTTCCCGACCCCTCTCCATCGTTTTCCTCTCCCTCTCAGGCTGCCTTTTCTCTTCCTGCGTCTTAATTGCACGATGGCTCCTGTGCCTGGTAGTGCTGTGTTCTTTTCTGCTTCCATCACACCTGCCTTTAACGGCCTCTGCTCTTCTCTCAGAAGAGAAAGAAATGTGACAAGCCATCTCTCCCACCCCCCGGAGATCCCTTGAGACCCTGGCCTCCTAGCCCCAGGCACCAGCAAGCCCATTCCGCGCTCCACCAACTTGCCTCCCACCCAGCTCCTCACCCAAACTCCTCTTCCAGCTACTGCAGCCTTTTTGCCCTTCCATCCCACCGGTCTCGTACATCCTAGCCGCGGTCGGCTCGAGTCTCCCAGGCTAGTGTCTCCCCGGCTAGTGTCTCCGGGACTCACCGCTCCATTGTTCCATTAGCTTTTTTTTTTTCTTTCTTTCTCGGGTTTCCGTACTAACTCGGCTTGGTGGGCCCAGATTTCTGTCACTTCGCAGCCCCTGAAGTGTTTTTTTTTTCCCCCGTCCCATTTCTTTCTGGTTTCCTTCCCTTTCTATCTACCTTTTCGGTTATCTTTGCCTTTCTAGCTTCCGTTAAGTTCCTTTGACTTCTTGTCACCTCCTTCCTTCAGTACTATACCCAGTTATTCGGCTTTTATTCCATTTACGTTTGTGGGGAGTAGAAACAAAGGGATTCAGTGTGGTGTGGGGAAAGCTTTGTGGGAAGTTACTGTTTTTATTTGTCATCATTATATTGTCTGAGTTTTGAAGTTGTATGAGTTGTGTATGTTCGACCTTCCCCCTTTTTAATCCGTATGAGGATATGGGAAAGGGCTTTGCTGGTTTTGGTATCAGTTCCTGGAACTGTTAACATTGGCGGTTTGAATTGAGAAGCGTGAGTGTGATGTGTTGGGATTCGAAATGGATTAATATATTTAAGTACAAATAATCAGGTTTGGAAACGTTTTAATTTATGCTAGTCGTATTTTGGATAACCATCTTGCTTAAGCGGCATAATGTAACTCCAGCACTAACTTGGGTACAATTAATAGGGCAAACTCCTCCCAATTGTTTTCTAACCTGGGAGCCACCTGTAAAATCACCTCCTTTTTCTTGCTGCTCCTTTGCCCTAGGGTACAAAGCTCAGTGGATCACTCAGTCCACTTGAATCAGTGAAATGTTTCAGGAAAAAATAGTGATAAAGGCAAGGATAGTAAATTCTCTTTTTAAATGACCCCCGGACACATTAGCTAAACTGACTTTCATCATACATGAAAGTTGCTTTGCCCTGTGAAGCAAGAGTGAGCTTGTCCTGAAAGGGAATTCGCTGTAAGGAATCTTGTTTCTCATTTGGACTTTGGCTGTGAGGTTTGCACTTGAAAAAAAAATACGTGTGAATTCTAAGATACATTGCTCATGAAGTGCTGTTAGAACAAGTTATGGCCACAGACAAACCCATTATCCATTGTGATTTGTTCCCTCGTGGAAAAGTTTTATAAAAGTCATTTTGGTTGGCTGTGGCTCTCATACAGGCTGCTTTTTAATTGACCCTGTTTAGAAAAGTGGAAGATATATTTAAATGGTGACACTTCTATAAACATCCTTTAGGATATTGTGAATAAATTGTAAATGGGTTTTGAAAATATATACTTGGAGAAGATGGTTTTGTTTACATCCTTTTGAAAATCTACCCATCGGATCCTTTTTTCCATGGATCCAGTTCTAGGCTTGTCTCAAATTTGCCTGTGTAGCCCAAGCTGGCCTTGAACTTGAGACCGTAGTTCTGCCTCAGCCCTCCACAATGCTGGGTTGATTCTGTGGTACAAAACCCTACTGTTTTTGTGTCAGTGCTGTTTGTGGGTTTTCATTTGTTTTTGTGTCTTGGTGTGGAGGGGGCAGAAGATACTTGGTAATATGTGAAATGTTCTTCCTTAATGCAAAGTGATGTCGTAGCAGTAGACACAGCGTTGAAATGAACTGGTTATAAAGTGCATCTTAGAATGGGTAGAATGGGGTTGGCTCCTTTTTTCTTCTTGAGGTTAGAAACAAAGGTTGTATAGTTAGTGACCTTTTGTAATAGTCACTATGAAACTAGTTGGTGTTTAAGGATAATCTAACTTTTTCTCCATTACAGCTGTTTACAAACTCCCATACTTTTAGAGCTTGAATATACTTAGTAATGTTTTTTAATACTAGCTTATTAAAAAAAAGTAAGGTGCTTCTTGTTTCTTCTTAATGAAGTTTTAAAATGATAATGCTATTTTTCTTTTATTGTAAGCTGTTTCTCACTAATGCTTTAGGAAAATCTCACTAATGACTGGATTACAACCCTCCCTTGACAGTTCAACATGCTTTGAAAAGTTATCCAGAGACAGTTTTTGGTATCAATGTCCTGAACTTCAGACTATATATAATAGAGAAATGTATCATTTCAAGTAATATTTGACTAAGAATTTTTCTTAGTTTTGAAAACTTAGTTCTCAATGACTTAATGTCTTCAACTACTGTCTGCTTCTTTGAACTGAGTAGAAACAATTTCATTTTTAAAATGGTAGCATTTAACAAAAATATGTCTAGTAATTTGCCTTTCCTATAAATCCTTTAGCATGTGGAGGTGACTTTTGTGTCAGTTCCTTGACAAGATTTTTTTCCATATTAGGGAGTGATTATTATCCATAAATTATGAGTCAATTCAAATTACATTGTATTGTATGCTTATTGAAGGGTTTTTTTTTTTTTTTGGCTTATAGGTATTGTGAATAAAAGTATTTTAATGTTCCTGCTGTAAAGTCTTTAAACTCAACAGATTTTCATTTAGATTCAGGCTTCTAATGGCCATTTATAATCAAGATAGAAGAGTATAACCCTTAAAATTTTAGAAATAGCTATCTTCCCACTCAGATCCATAGCTGTTCAAGTCCTTTGTATAAAGTATATAGTGTTAGCACATAACCTACAAGCATATCCATATTACTTATATCTGTATGATGTAAATGCTATGTAAATAGTTCTAGTGTATGTCTAGGGAACAATGACAAAAAATGAGTGTAATTCAGATTTTTTTTTTCTACCAAATGTTTTTGATCTGATGTTGTGGAACCCATGTAAACAGAGGGCCAACTGTATTTAATACGTGTATTAAGAAACTCTGAAGAGAGCTGACATTCATTCTTTATAGTTGTTCTGTTTGTAGTTAACCAAATGAATTCTGAAACACTTTTTAAAAAGTGATTAGACTTAAAGGAGTACTTAGTAATATAGTTGGTCAATCATGTTTCTTCAGTTTATTGTATTTCTCTCTTACGTGGATAATTTTAAAGTATCTTTTAGTTTAGAGGTGCAAGTGGGAAATGAAGCACTTCACAGTGACTTGGCTATTTTCTCATGTTTTAAACACTTAGTTGGCCTGGAAATCTATGTATCCTATGTTGGCTTTGAACCCATAATCTTGCCTGCATCTCCTGAGAAATAGAATTGATGACAGGCATACATCTTCAAGATTACTTGCAGAGCATTTCATGAAATACATTGATATTTGAAAATACTGTAAAAAATTTTAGTTATCCAAATTGATTTAATTTACAATAATAGGGATTGGATCTAGGGCCTTATTCATCTTGGGCAAATGTTCTACCACTGAGTTACATACTTGGCCCTTTTCTCTCTCTCTCTCTCTTTCTATCTTTCTTTCTTTCTTTCTTTCTTACTTACTTATTTATTTATTTTCTTGAGGCAGGGTGGTCTTGAATTTGTGTATTATGATTATATGCCTGTGCCACCAGACCCAATGTTTTGCTGTAGTTTAAAAGTTTATTTTGGGGCTAGAGGGATGGCTCAGTGGTTAAGAGCACCAACTGCTCTTCCAGAGGTCCTGAGTTCAATTTCCAGCAACCACATGGTGGCTCACAACCATCTGTAATGGGATCTGATACCTTCTTATGGTGTGTCTGAAGACAGCAACAGTGTGTACTCACATACATAAAATAAATAAAATCTTTTTAAAAAAGTGCTTATTTTGACATTGACCATTACTTAGAATATTAAAATGAAAGTTTACATTAATTCATAGAAAGTTGCATGTTTATTTTATTTAGTTTCAAAGTGTTTAAATTTATTGGTTTTTTTGTTTGCTTGTTTGTTTGTTTTTCACATCAAATAAGTAAGAAACAAAGTATAACGGTTTCTTGGGAAGAGGTTGGATGGAATCCTAGCCTGAAGAGGTATCCTTAAGTAGTCTTTGCTCTTCCTGTTCCTTTGGTGGTTAAAGTGGCATTTCCGTTACTTTGTGTTCTGTTTCATTGTGTTTCTAGTTGAAGTGCTTTATTTCTTTAGAGAATTGGAATTTTGAGTATGACCTTTTAGAATTTTCTATGTTAATTGTGTATATTGTTCTTTTCATGGAGAATTGTTCTCTTAGTTTGAGTAATGAATTTATTTAGAAACTGATTGATGAACCTAAACTTTTGCATTAAAAATTAAATTTAGAGTTATGATTTGCTGAATTTTGTCATAATGCTAAGGACTTCTCATATTTATATGTAGTTGGTGTATAGTTTTGGGGCTTATGCCTTATTTTGTTTATTATTATTATTTTTTTGAAACAGGTTCTTAAATGTAGACCAGGCTAACCTCAAGCAGACTATGTAAGCTGGTGATAACCTTAAACTTCTAGTCCTCCTGCCTCTAATTCCAAGTGCTAGAACTATGGGCATGTGCCACCATTCCCCTAACTGATTTTTTTTTTTTTGATGAATATTTTGGGTTTATTGTATGTTGGATACCTTACATTTATTAACTAGTTCTTTTCTTTTAATAACTTCATATGAGAGGCTTTTTCTGTACAAGCTCACATCCAGGAAGAGGTAGACTGGGCATTGAGCTCATCTAGCATTACAGTATGCTAAGGTTTCATTGACTTTTTTCCATTATTTTCTATCCCAGAAAATGAGTATTTCTTAGAGCACTATTCAGATCAAAGGGTCAAAGACTTCCCATCTAGTCACTCATTCCCACACATGTCTATTATTAAAATCCCTGATTAAAGTGATACATGTGTATAAATGATAAGCCTATTTTAATACATTGCCATACTTAAAGGAAGCAGTAACATTAGGATTCACTCTTGCTTTTGTATGTTCTATATAGGTTTGGGCAAATATCTGCACATATCTATTATATTGTCATAAAAAGTTAATTTGACTTTCCTGAAAAGTTTTGTGGTTTTCCAAACACCTCTTGAAGCCTCTGATCTTTTTCTGTCTTCTTAGCTTTCCTTGTTTCAGAAAGCCATGGATTGGGATCTTCCATACAATAGGTAGCCTTTTCACATTGGATTTTTCTACCCAGTATCAAACACTAAAGATGATCTTGTCTTTCCATAGCTGAACACAGCTCATTTCCTTTAAACACTGAATATCATTCTGTTGTGTGTACCATGGATTATTTGTCCATTCTCCTACCAAAGGCTCTTTGTTCTGTCCAAGTTTTGCCAATTATGATTTAACCTTTCATCGGCATTCCTCTCTCTGTTTCAGTATGTTTTGTTACATGGGAAACAGCATGCTAAACCATTTCCAGAGTCACCTCCTCACTTTCTATTCCTATTGTAACGAATGAGAACTCCTCTTCACATCCTGTCATGCATATGATATTTTTGTCTTGTTCTGGATTTGTCCACCCTTTAGGTGGATGGTAGGGTTCATACTCTTGCCTTATAGTTCTTCATATTCTTGGTTGGTATCTGTGGATCTTAGATTGGTTCTTACTGCATTTTAAGAAGTGATTTTTGTTTTTGTTATTTAAATATTTTGTATAATTGACTTTTCTCACATCTTTTCCAAATATTGTATCTTTGGCTAGTCTTTTTTATCTCTTGACAGTGTCTTCCAGAAAGTATAAAACTTTAGTTTCAGTGTTGTGTAGAGCAGCGGTTCTTACCTGTGGGTTGTGACCCCTTTGGAGGTTTGAATGATTTTTTTCCATAGGAGTAACATATCAGATATCTTGTGTACCAGATACTTATATTACAATTAATAACAGCATCAAAATTACAGTTATGAAGTAGTAATGAAATAATTTATGATTGGAGGTCACCATACCATGAGGAACTGGTTGCAGCTTTTAGGACCAGTGAGAATCACTGGTCTAGACCATCACTTCTTCTTGGATTATTCCTTTAGTGTTTCTAAAATATGGGTACCAAACCCAAAGTCATGTGGTTTACTCCCCATATTGTCTTCCAGAAACTTTGTTTTGTATTTTTCATCTGTTTTTGTAATCATTTTGAGCCTGTTTTTGTGAAAGGTGTAAGGTCTGTGTCATTCATGGACTCTTTTCTATAGGTATTTTGATGTGTTCTCACACCATAGACCTGGGCTTTACTCCTTAGTTAGCACTGCTTCTTCAGGCATGAAGTAATGACTCCTGGAAATCTCTATAACCTTCAGCAAACTTGTGAAGTCAAAGTTTAGTGTTCATACCCTAAGGTACAGCTCCGCTTCTCTATTCTTGTAGTTTCCCAGAAGCTCTGTGCCGTGTGATTATTGCATCAGGTTGAGTGTGTTCACAACCAGAAGAGCTTGACTCTTCTCAAGCCATGTAGTAAAGACTACAGAAACCAGTTTCTTCTACTACTGCTCTTCTAAATGTTAAATACAATTTTCATAAAATCTGTTAATACAGTGAGTGAAGTTTGATGTTTTTAAATGAATAAATTTAAAACTCAACTTTAATTTCTGACAGTAAATACTGACAGAAATCTCATTTAAAAAGTTCCTTAGAGTCCCAGTTTTTTATGCATAAAAGGTACCAAGACTAAAATATGTACTTCTGGGAAGATTATTGGGAAGGAGTAAAGGTTATTCCAAGAGGAACTGGATGTGCAAAAGATTTTTTAAAAAAAGATTTGTTATTTGTAGTTATGAGTGTCTGGGTCTGAATATAAGTGCCGTGCCACAGAGGCCAGAGGCCTAGATTCCCCTTGAAGTCATAGGTAATTGTAAGATGTCTGGCATGGGTACTAAGCATTGAACTCAGGCCCTCTGAAAGAGCAGTAAACACTTTTTAAAATTTTTTTTTTACCACATATATGTTTTGTGGAATCTAAGCTCTGAATACCATGTAAATGGTTCACCAAGTAAGCACTCTTAATCACTGGGCCATCTCTCCAGCACATTTACTACCATGTATAAAGTTTATGTTGTCAGGGCAGACATACTTGTGGGGTTTATGTGAAAAAGTTTTTTTGTTGAATAGGGACTTCTGTTTCATTTTTGTTTCCCTTTTTTGTTTGGCTTTTTTGTATCCCTTCACTAACATACTCAGCAGCCCTCTGAGTGAGCATGTATTTTCCTTTATAGTTCAGACTAAGCCATGAAGTGTGAGGAAACAACATTGTAGTAAAGTAAATCATACTTCTCTAGCGCTTAACATCATTAAGACATTGTAATACTACTGTGGGTTTCTTTGGCCTCAGAAGCCCTTAAGAGGATCGGTTTAGTTTAGTTTTTGGTTGATGATGACCGAGAAACATTGCGATGAGGAAAACTTTGGTTATGGCTATTCAGTTTGAAGGAGGTATTAAAATGCACATCTTGAAGGCTGTTCTTGAAAGTAGAAGTGCAATTTTAACTATAAAGTAGGATCTAAAACTAGATCTGACATGTTTGACTCTCTTCTTTGTACTACTCCGAGGAGGTACTGATCGCATAGGCGTCTAAGGGAACAACTGTGTGGCAAGGTCTCATCTGTATATCTGTCCGTCTGTCTGTCCATCCATCCATCCATTCATCTACCTACCTACTCATTTATTTGATATAACAGAAAAAAAACAGCTATCGGGTAGAAATGAAATAATTGTTTTAGAGTGAAATCTGAGATAAGGATTAGGAGAGGTAGTGATGTTAAAGTATTATTATATCTGGAACCTTCAGCATTTGCCAGGGATTGATGAAACATTTTCTCTGAAACCTAGGAATTCTAATCTAAGAGAAATGTGGTAGAAACTGTAGCATCAACTTATTACTTGAAAGAGTTACAGGGGCCAAATATTCCTCAGGATAGTTCTTCCAAGAAGTGGGTGAAGAAGTTAGGATGTTTAGAATGGACTTTCCTTTCTACAGAGTGCAGGTTTGCTTTGCAGATCTCCTCACAGGATATGGTCAGTCAGTTGCTCTATTTTAATGTCTATTTGTATTGAACATGGGTCTTATGTGAGTAACTTCTGAGTGTGTGTGTGTGTGTGTGTGTGTGTGAGAGAGAGAGAGAGAGAGAGAGAGAGTGAGAGAGAGAGAGAGAGAGAGAGATTGATTAGATATAGTACTTCAAACATATACCAACAAATACTAGGGACTGTTTATATAGATAGCATTGATAAAATTTTGATATATTTCAGGTATTTAAAGAAATTTCATTTACTCATTGTATTAAAGTTATGTTTATATTTAACTAGTTTTAAGGTGGCATGAAGGAGATTGTGAAACAGTGTGCTTCCCCCCAACCCCACCCCATATGTATGCCTCAGATAATGCATTTACACATTGTAAGTTGAGAGAGAATTTTGTAATTGTTAAATTGAGACACAGTTCACATTGCCTACTGCTTACTCTTTCAGAGTGTTCAGTTGTGTGTGTATTCATGATGTGTACGTGCCCATCACTATTATCTAGCTCTAGACCATTTTCCATCCTCTACGAAGAAATGATAATAGCCATTCCTAGTCTTTTCAGCCCTACCACAACCAGGCATCTGTTGTGTCTGTTCTAGGCATTTTATGTTAGCAAAACTATAGTCTATGATCTTTGCTTCATGCATAGTACTTTGAAGGTTCATCCTTGCTATAGTAGTAATAGGTTAAGAGAATCTAAAAAAGGTTGAAGGTCTTGGTTTTTTTGTTGTTGTTTTGTTTGTTTGTTTTAACTACCTTTCTTTTATGCTACATGAAGTCCAGTTCTTCTACCTAAATGTAATATGGAAATAGGGAAAATTTTCATGTTAACCTATAGTATTGGCTATAGTTTTTTGATGGATGAATGGAATTATTTGTCTCAAATATTCTCATTTGGATGGACCATGAGTTACGTGTTTTTTTTTTTTTAATTGTATGGAGGTGAAGCATCAATAAACAATGGTTTTGTTCATACAGCAATGTCTTGTACTTCCTTCTAATGATACTTTTCATGTCTCAAGGTTTATTTTTGTTTTTTGTAGCTCTTGTAATTATATGTATGGAAAGGGTCCCCATATATCTTTAAATATGTGAAATGCAGCCTGGGACAAGTATGCAATAAAAGGTGCTGACTGGTTCAAGTAGGGGTGAGGGTTTCCATGAAGTAATAGTCAGTAGTACTTTCGGATCTTATGAAATGAAGAGAGAGATTGCTAAAAGTAATAGTGTTTGCTCTGTTAATGATTTGTTTAAACAGTTTCTTTTCAGACTCAAATACATTTTTATTCTGCTTTGAAAGTAAAGTAATGATACAAATAGAGAAATAAACATTTGGACTTAGTTCATGCAAAACTAGGACTGTTTGACACAAAAATATTTATTCCAGAGCTTACCTTTTGCTGGTAATGAATTTATTTGATTTTAAACAGTTTGTCAGTAATTCCTTCAGCTTTTCTGCTTTCTGGGATTATGGGCTTATCTAGTTGTTAAAAAATGAATTCTAGACAGTCATTGGTTTTAAATTTTTGGTTATATCCAACAGTTTATATGTGGTTGGTAGGGTTTAAGACTTTATTTACTAAATGCTTGTGTGCTGTGATACAAAGTACTGGTAAAAACTTTGGTAGACTTTGTCTTCACTGGCCTTCATCTTAGAGCCCCTCTCCCTTTACTGTTATTAGATGTCAGTGCCATGAAGTTGGAAAATGCTTTTCTTTTACTTGATAGTTTACAGGCTGCTGAGGACAGGACAGGAAAGAAGGAACAAAGCATCCTGTTCCCAGGTTTTCAGAGGTCCCGTAACTTCAGAACCTGAAAGTGGACTTTAAGTGTTGTTATACATTATTGTTTCAGTTTTAATAACTGAAGCCAGATATACTGTAATTTCATGCTTTGTGGGCTTATCTGGAAATCTGGCTTTTGGGGGGGGGCTCCAAATTTATGAATGGATATACTCACTAGACAATAATACATTATAAAGATTTTAGGAGTTTTTTGATTTAACTATTTAGATATATTTGCAAACAGTCAGTCATTCTTAATGCTTTAAGAGCTGAATCTACTAAATGAGACTTAGAGTCTCATTTATAAACTTCTTAGTAATTACACCTTGACTGTCTTCTATTTATATGCACAGGTTACTGTGTAGAGATTATTGGCAAATCTAGAAGTGAAATTGCTGACTGGGTCCTTAATCTAGTAAGGAAAATGACATATACACGTAATAGTATTACCAGGCAATCTAAGATAGATACTAATTCAGTGATACTTAAATCAGATGGGGGAGGGCACTGCCTTTAATAGGTTGGGGGAAGTGGGCTTTCAGTGACCATGCAGAGGAAAAGAACATGTAGGTAGGAAGACTGCAGCAGTGTTTAAGTGTTAACAAGTGCTCCGTTGGGAAGTGGGATTCTTTGGAGCTGTAAAGGTTAAAATGCAGTTGAAGTAATTGACTTAAGGCCAGATTGTAGGAAGAGTTGAGTTTTAACAACAAACCTTTAGTGAGAGGCTATTCCTTAGTAGTTTTGGTCAAATTGAATTGTTGCAGCCACTGTGTATTCTCTTTTGCCTGCTTGAAAAATGGGAAAAGAAGACTTTGCTTTCTCTGAAAGCTAAATTTTATCTTCTATTTTTGCCTACTAGAAGCTTAAGTTACTAGATTGTGGCTTTAAGCCTTTGTTTTTTGTTTCTTTAAGACAGAGCTGTGTAGCTGTAGTTGACCTGCTAATTTTTATGTTTAACCCAGGCTGGCCTCAGACTCCTGAATATTGGAATTATAAGTGGCCCCACTAAGCTGGGCTATTTTGTTTTCAGACAGAGTTTCACTATTTGCCCAAGCTGGTCTCGCATTTGGGATTTCTCCTTTCCTTAGCCTTCCAAGTGGTAGGATAACAAGCACAACTCTGGGCCAGACTTAATTTTGACTAGTTCCAAAATCTGTTAATTTTTTTAGTATCATTTTATTATATTATTATACAGTGTATTATTGTTTCAATTTTATATTACTTTATTATTATAGGTTATTATTAACAATAGAGTTAAAGGTGTACTCAGTTTGGGGGTATTTGTCTTTCAGGTGAATGGGATCATTGAAGAAGAACAACAAAAGGCTTAATATATAACCTAATTTTGACCTAATATGGATCTCTCCCTCCCTCCCTTCTGTTTTTTTTTTTTTTTTTTTTTTTTTGGACCAGGTCTTAGTATGTAGCCCACACACCTGTTTCCTGAGTGCTAGGTTTAAAGGCATGCACCACTATGTCTGGCAAGGTAAAAGTTTGTTAAAAGTTTAAGGAAACTTCAGTATTACACAGAGTTGGATAAAATTAGTTTAGTTAGGATATAGTCTACACAGAGTTGGAGAACAACTAAGATTTGGGTTGGTATTTCTTTGTGCTTAGCATTGACTGTAGTAACATATTTATAAAAACCTATTAAAATCTATTAATAATCTTGTTCTAGTTTATAAGGTGGTATATGACAGCACCTGGGAGGCAGAGGCTGTCAAATTTTTAGGAGTTCAAGGCCAGCCTGGTCTAGAGTTCCAGGCCAGTGACAACTATATAATGAGACCGTCTCAGCTCCTCACCCTTAAAAAAAGAAAGAATACATCAATGTTTATCCATTTAGCTTATTTATCTTGTAGTGCTGGGGTTTGAACCCAGAGCCTCAATGCATAGCAGGCAAGCATTCCTACTCCAGGATACATCCCCAGCCTTCCTTCCTCCTTTCTCTTTGGTTAGAGTCCATTTACCTTCAGATGACAATAAAGAACCTTGACTAGAAATCTGGAGAATTCCCTTACTTAGCTCACAGAAAACTTTCAGAGACTGGGGAATAGGAGAGTTCTTGACAAATACGATTTCTATATATGTAAAGTTCTATCTGGAAATAGCAGCTTCAAGAGGGAACTCACCTTGTGGAGTATTGGTGCTAGCCTTCTCTCTGCTGACCTTAGAAAATCCATTACTCAGCTTCCTCGTTTCCTTTTTCTCTGCTATTTTGTGACGCCATATTTGTGCTCCTTTAGCTTTTTTGTTCTTGCCTTTGGCAACTACCATCATAGCCTTTGAAAACTACAGTCAGAGGCCATTTGTGTACTTAGCTCTTGCTTTCTTTCCCATTAGTGTTCAATCCCATGTATTATTATTACTTAAAAAACAACTAGAGTGAACTTGTATAGCATGCTACTGGTAGCATTCTTTTATGTGATTTTGTTTTAGGAAAAAATGGCTAACAAAATGAAATTTCTTGTACCTTTATTGAAAATATGCAACTAATATAAAAATGTATAATAAAAGGCTCCCTATTATTAGCCTCTTAAAATATGTCATGTTTGCTTTTCAAGTTTTTACTTTGGGTTTGTCAAAGGTTCTCTTTTATTTGTGCATTAGGTTGGAAGCCTTTGTTCAAAGAAAGACAGGGCTTCCCAATCCCAACTGCCTTGCTGGGACACACTTGACTAGTCTAAGTAGCAACTGCAATAAGATTGCTCCCCATGCCTCTACTGGGGGTATTTTATTTTTATTTTTATTTATGTACTCACAGCACCTATTCCCGAAAGTAGGGACTGTTATACTTGCTTCTGTGTCTCTTGAGCTGAGAATATTAAAGCCTGTTGTATAAAAGTATTTTTTAAAATATTTAATGTGTTTGATGTTGTGTTTTGGTTTTGATAAAGGTCCTCATGTGACTGAGGCAAACATTGAACCCCTGCTCTTCCTTCCTGCTTTTGCCTCTTGAGTGTTGGGATTACAGGAGTGATCCATACAAACTGCTTTTACTATGCCTTTGATGAGGACAATGGGCTTAGTGTACTGGGCTAGTGAACCATTCAGTGAGCAGGTTTTAAGTATTAACTTGTTCTTGAATAAAATTAATGTTTTAATGTTGAAAACATTTAATGTGATATTGACCTTAAGTTGGTTCACTTGTCAGTTCAGAGAGTTCATATCAGAATTAGGTTTCTTTATTAGGAAAAGGTAAAGGGCGATATAACAATGCTTATCACTATTTTCATAGACTACATGATGTACAATGAGTAGCTTTCCTTTATTTTTAGCTTTATTATAATAGAACAGTTGAAAGTGTTATCAGGAGTGTCATTGACCAATTACTCTGTACTGTCTCTAAGAAAGTAACATCTTAGAATAGTTAAATGATGAATTATAGATTCTTGCCATAAGCCTTATTTTATTAAGAATTTTTAGTTGCTTGTTGGGAGGACTGCTGCTTGTGTGGCATATGTGTGTGTGTGTGTGTGTGTGTGTGTCTTGTGTTATATAAGAAAAAAATACATTTTCTTATTAAAGCTACAATACTACAATATGTAATCGTGTGCATAAGTTTGGACTGAAATTTCTTGTGTACCTGTAATAACTGCTAGTAGAAGAGAAAAGGAGTTTGTGTGTACTTGCAGTGATGTTTTACTAGTTCTTATGAGGCTGTTGTGCTGCCTATGGTGTTAAAAAGTAAATTGTACAGCTAATTAGTATTTAGTATTTAGTATTTCCCCTTCTCTTTGAGTTTTGTTTTTGGTGCTCTATTGACTGACAATTAAATAGACAATTTACTGGTGTCGTTTATATAATCTTTAATCATGTTCAGTTTGTGCTTATACTTAGAAAATTTGCCTTTTAACATTTGCTTGCTTCCAGTTTGTTTTCAGATCACATCTTTGGAAAGGAAGGGGAGGAATTTGGTAGCATTTCTGTGAGGTTAGTAGAATAGGATACTGATTTCAAATTGTAGTTGCTAATGTTATTTCAGGTGAGCTGCCTAGGGGAGTTTGGGCTTTGCTTTATAAGACCAGTGAGTACACTAGAGGTTACTTTTTTATTTCTTGAGATGTAGTTCTGGTTTGCTCATTTGGGGCTTGAGACACAGTCTTACAATATAGCCTATGCTGGTCTAGAACTCACTGTGTAGCATAGGTGACCTTCAGCTCTTTGGTAATGCTCCCTATTCAGCCACCTAAACCCTAGGATTGCAGGTTTGTGTTCCATGCTTGACCAAAACAAATAAAAAGAAGAAACTAAATGGCTGAGATAGCTGAAGTTCTAATGATCAAGAGTGAATTTAGAATTTGATTCTAGGTCCTTTACTCATTTGTTATGTTATAGCCCTGTTAGATAGTAGTACAGCGATGTCCCATGGAGATGAAGGACATGTGCTTGAAAGAGCTAGGAAACCCTACAGCAGAACTTTAAGGATGGAGAAATGATGTCCTCATTGCCATTGAAGCAGAAATGGAGTAGCACTTAGGACAGACTATTAAGGGAGTCAGGCTCACTAGTGAGACTCCAAAGACTGCTAACAGGGACAGATGAACTTTAAAGGACGGTGTCTGTCATTGGAAGGTCTAAAAATAGACACCTTCTCACTTGCCAATTATGATCATTCTAAAGGGTGGTGTCCAACAGCAGCAGTGAAAGGATGAGCTGGTTCATGTACTCCAGTGATTGTCAGGTTTAAGGAAGGCTCAACTAGAAAAGTAGTATTTCCTGTAGTAGCATATTAGTTGAGCATAAGATTTATTTGAGGATCCTTTGACAAAATTACCCTGGAAGTTAAATATTGACATTGTAAAATGACAATAGAAAGGTGGTTAAGGATTTTTAAAGGTGGCCATCTCTCTGTACTTAAGGTTTACATTATTTCCTCATGATTAGCCAACAAAAATCATAATGTTCTTTCAGAAATTTAACAGACTTCAATGTCATCCATAGATTGAATTGAGTTTTTGAAACTATCTTGTGACAACTGTTTGGTCACAGACACTTAAAGGATAGAAGCAGCTGCTTTTAGTCTTGAGGTTTTTATTATTAGCATTACTGCAGTTGTTCCTGTGGTTGGTACACATGGAAGCCAAATAAAAGTCCAGTGAGATATTCAGTATGATGTATTCTTTTTTTTTTTTTTTTTTTTTTTTTTTTTTTTTCTGGAGCTGGGGACCGAACCCAGGGCCTTGCGCTTGCTAGGCAAGTGCTCTACCGCTGAGCTAAGTCCCCAACCCCTGTATGATGTATTCTTAAGTTATCTTTCTTTCTCTCCCTCTTTCCCTCTCCTCCCACCCTCCTCTACTCTTCCTCCTCCCTCCTTCCTTCCCACCTACTCTCCATCACTCCTTTTTTCCCTCCCTCCCCCTCCCTCTCCTTCCCATCCCTTCCCTTCCCTTCCCTTCCCTTCCCTTCCCTTCCCTTCCCTTCCCTTCCCTTCCCTTCCTTTTCTTCTTCCCTCCCTCCCCTTCCCTCCCTTCCCTTCCCTTCCCTTCTCCTTCCCTTCCCTTCCCTTCCCTACTCCCTTCCCTACTCCCTTCTCTACTCCCTTCTCTACTCCCTTCTCTACTCCCTTCTCTACTCCCTTCCCTTCTTTCTCTTTTCTACTCCCTTCCTCCTCCCTTCCACTCCCTCCTTTCTTGACAGGGTCTTATTATGTAACCCTGGCTAGCATATGCACACTCTGTAGACCAGACTGGCAATCACAGATACTTTCCTGCTTCTGCCTCCCAAGTGCTAGAATTAAAGATGTGTCTCTGTTTCCTGCACTTATTTTCAGATTTTTTTCAGTAGCAGAAGCATGCTTATGAAGAAGCCTTATATAGTGAGCGATACTTGAAGCCTACAAGTCTATAATTATCAGTCAGTGGGTAAAATGCTACTGTCTTTCAGATTTTAATAGAAAAAGTCATTAATACTGCTTTAAACACCATATTAAGTTCTCTAATTTCTTACTCTAATATATTGGGTTGATGTTTTTTTTTGCAGTGAATTGAATAAATAACATTATTTTCAGCCATTAAATTCTGTTTGCATGTACTATGAAATGGTGTGGTATCCTTCCTTCCACACTATTTTTGGAGGGTAATGTTTGAAGATCCCATGTAGCCCAGGCTAGCTTTGAACTTGTTTTGTAACTAAAGCTGGCTTACAACTTTTTAATCCTTCTGCCTCCACTTTCAGAGTGCTGGGATTACAGATGTTCATCGTTGTCTAGTTTGTGTGGTGCTAGAGTTTGAAGCCAGGGCTTTTGAAAGCATTCAACTGAGCTTATCCTCAGTCCAACAAGCATTTTTTCCCTTTAGTTCATGTTACTTGAGTATAATTTTAATGGAATTTCTAAGTTTAAAAAATTTATCAGCTTAATTTGGGCAGCTTTTAAGACAAAGTACATGATATTTTTATGCCTTTTTAGAAAGTTAAGGCCAGCCTAGCCTACATAGTGTGTTCCAGGATAGCCAGGGCTTCACAGAAAAACTCTGTCTCAACCACCTACACCCCATCCCCACCCCCACCCTCACTCCCACCTGCAAAAGAAAAGAAAGGAAAGGAAAAGTTTTTTTTTTTTATGTTGAGTAGGTGGATATTGGTCTTAGAATCAGAAGAAGAATTAATATGGTTATAATATGTGTGAGGATGGGGATTTTACACTAATGTTTATTATCCTCTTGTAGAAATTAAAAGACTCAAATTTTAACTCATTAGGAGAAATACTTAAGCTTTATTTTACAGTGATTCATTAGCAGTGTGTTAAAATTGCTCATGCTTTCTTCTTGTGGACTTGGTTCAAAACTTAAAACCATGTAGATAGACTACTTTGTGCTTCAGATTTCTAGCTGCACCTGCTATTTAGCACCTTGAAAGATCCTTTTTTTTTTTTTTAATTTTTTTTTTATTACTTTTTTTTTTTTCCCTTCGGAGCTGGGGACCGAACCCAGGGCCTTGCGCTTGCTAGGCAAGCGCTCTACCCACGAGCTAAATCCCCAACCCTTGAAAGATCTTTTAAAGGTAGTTTTACTCAGTGATCTTGGTGATGTTTGCCACAGTATGGTAATACTTGATGAAATGTTGTAAGTAGGTGGTGTTGATTTTTGTCTCACTTAAGGTTCATTAAATGTGTGGCAAATATTTGAGATTCCACTGTTTGTATTTACAGTTTGAAAAATATAGAGGCTTTGTAAAATCACATAGAGAAGATACAGTTCAGGGTCATTTCACAGTGGCAAAGATGGGATGCCTCCATACTTCCTGCTGTATGAAGTTGATTTTCATAGGCGCGGCCCACTAGTACTTGTTGAGATAGCTTTATCTACTTTTTATCTAGGACTCTTTTCATTACTATCATGTGAAAATAGAAACCTCCTCCAGACAGCCCCATCCCTGTGCTGTGTAACTAGCAAATACTGCCAGCTGCTTGTATTTGTTTTCTCCCCACTAGTCCATAAACTCCTATTATCTCCCCCAATCCACTGAAGCAGAGGTTTTGTTTGTCTACTCTTCTGTGTCCTAAGAAATTGTTTGGTCAGTTATTCCATATAGTGAATATGTGTAGAATCAATGGGATTTCTGTTTCTTCTGAGGTTTGCAAAGCTTCAAGAAGGTAGACCATAAAAATTTCCTTATCCTAGTTGAACTGGGTGGGGGTGGGGGGGACATGGACTAGAGTTTGTGTTTTCTGGGTGAGGGAGATAGGCAGAGAAGCGAACTAATCCAGTATTCTTTCTGAAGGCAGAATAAGTCATTAGATGTGGGAAGTCCTGTGAATCCTTGCTTACCTTGGCTTGGTGGTTTAAAAAATAACAGTGATCCGGGCACAGGAAAGAACCTTTACTGGTTCTGCTCTTCTTCGAACTCAAAAGGGGAGAGATGTGTTTTGGCTTCACCTCTGAATCCATATATATTTATATCATCATAGCACATCTACCAGATACAGTGTTGTTCACATTGTGTAAGATAGGAGATTCCAGAGATGTATTTAATAGAGAAGAATGCCTCTGACTTATAAAATAAGTCTGTGTATAGTTCCATGTGGGTTTTGTTGTATATTTCAAGCTGGTTTGGAACCTGCGATAATCCTACCTCTGTCCATCAAGTGCATATATTAAAGCTTGTAGCATGTTTTTGGTTTATGGTCTCTCTCTTTTTTTTAAGGTATAAAATTTTTTGGACATAAATGTAAAAAATTCTAGTATTTCCAACTCCCAAAAGACCTAACGTTGATTTCTGAGAAGAAATGTTGTATCATTTGCCTGGGACTTTGTTGAAGCTAGATTCGATGGTTTTCCAAGAGTGCATGAGAGACATGAGGTTAAATCTGCTAATGGGATGGGCTGAGAGGACATGGTGGCTCGAAGAGAGGCAGCATGTAAGTAAGTGCTTTAGGAAGGCTAGGGAGCCCACACTACAGCACTCCAAGGCAGAAAGCTGCAGATACCCAGGGTGGGTTGGTGGTGCATCAACTCTTCAGCTACTTATGACCTTTCACTAGGTTAAATGATAACTAGGGTGACATAATTTTCATCCAAATTGGTTCACTTGTAAGCGAGAAGGTAGCATGGGGACAGGTTGAAACCAGGACACTTGGTTATTCACACTTTAGAACATGGTTTTCTCTTAATTAACCCAATTTCAACGAACATCTTCAGGTGCTTTTTAAATTTCTACAGTAATCTGCTCTGCAGAGATTCTCAAACTTAGCTTCCTTTTTATTGTTTTTGGTGGGATTTGGAGGATTCTTTTAAATTATTTTTTTCTATATTCCACCCTCTGGACTTACAGCTTTAGTGGGGATAAGGATAGTACTCATAATGTATGTTTTAATGGGATATTTTTATTATATGTATTTTGAGAATTTTATACAGTGTATTTGGGTCATATTGCCCTCCCCCAGCTTTCCCTTTAAGTCCTCCCAGATTCATCCCTACCTCTCTACCTACCCCCAACCTCATGTCTTCTCTTTTTGTCTTAAATAACCAAACGAGTCCAGTATGTGCTGCCCATAAATTTCTGGGTGTGGTCATCTCCTGGAGACTGGTCATCATACCAGGGGCCAATAATATATTGCTAATAGACTTCAGATTGCCTAGGAAATTAGTTGGTCTTTGTAAATTCTTGTTTCTATATGGGACTGCTTTTGAGAATCCTGAGAATTAGTATCTCTATCATCAGGTAGAGTAATTTGGTGAGATTTTAGAATATAATAAACTTTGTAATTTGGCATATAAACCTTGAATTTTATACTGCTTGATACTTAAAATGTTTTCTTTCCTATAGGAGAGATTGTAATTCTGAATCTTCAAATCTTCAAAGAAGAGAGGAAAACACCTTTTGCTTTATCATGGATTTATTATTATCCTCTGATCTTATGTTAATGCTTTCATTTTGATTTCCTATTCCATTTAAATAAATATTTTTAAATTCTTACATTAGGCGATGGGTTTTTATTCTATTAAAATTTTGATCTTGCATTTTCTGATAAATTGAAAACTGGCATAGAAATCTTTTGAGGCAGTACTTGCCTAAAATAAGGTTTCTGTGTATTTCTTATTTGTAATTTGTGTCAGGGGTATATAGGTTTGGAAATCATTACTCTAAAGGACATGTAAAATAGAGCCCTAACCTCAAAGTTAAAGGAAACTTAACCATGAGCCTGACTTCTTTTTGCCAGTGTCTGTTGTTTCTCTGGTGTGTCTGCCACCTAGTGGTAGGAATGCAGAGTCCAACAGAACACAGGAGAAGCTCTGTATTGAGTAATCAGAGGCAATTTGATAATGTGAGGATAAGGATTTTGATTTGAGTCTATAGTTACTAGATACTTGTTATTTTCAAAGCTTATGTTTTTCTATATAGCATTTCATAACAGACCTTTGCTTTTGTTGTAAGATTTTTTTTTAAATGATAGATTAGTAGCTGAAAAGACCAATGAAATAATAATGGATAATTTTAAGGAACAGTAAGTTAAGCTGATTTGTAGAAATTGTTTTTTATTTCAGTTTTAAAAGGAAAGGCAATTACAGAATGGCTTTCCATTAACTTAATTTATCTTGCACTTTTACACTGAAGTATGTATAGTTCTGTAGATTTGGCCCAGTTGTGACAGGCCAGCTCTTAGTGTGTTAATATTTCAGGGTGGCTTTGTGTACCTTTCTCCATATAAACATATCTTTGAGTGTTCCTGTTTGAGTTGTGTTTTTTTCTGCTAAATGAAAGGGAGATCAATTCTTTCTCAGTTAGATACACATCCTTTTTGGAAGCACTTTTTGTGTCCTAGTGTTGAGATACAGGCTTTGTAATTAGGTGTCTGATACTGTGTCACTGCAGTGACTCTAGGAATGCGGAATACTGTAAAACATGACAGATGATTGTGAGGTTGTTAACACAGTCCTTTCAGATGATCACTGCAGCAGACCTTAGACTACTGAGATACTGCTACTTTCTGCACATGTCTTCTGTGTTGTACTTCATTTATTTGAGTTGGTGGAGATCGAATCCAGGGCTTCATGTATAGGAGAAAAGCAGCCACTCTCACTATACCGCAGCCCACATACATTAATTTTTCTTCAGGACATACTCTGATGTTGGTAACATAATGAGAAAGACAGTGCTGCTCTGGTAAGTTCAGTTTTAGAAGAGAAACTCACACATAATCCACTAATTTTAATGAAAATTGTTAACTGCTACAGTTGTGATGAAGGGGGATCATGTCTGTCCCCCCCCCCATAATCTCTTGCTCCTGGGTTCTGTCTGAGCCCCGAACGTAGAGATGCCAGTATGAGCACAGTGCAAGACTATTTTTTTAAAAACTTCATTTAGAGAGAAATTATATATTCTTCACTTTGTAGACATAGCTGTTTGCTATTAATAAGTGTATCAATGCATGAGCGTGCACATGCACACACACATACAATAAATTAATTGAAAATTCATGGGGCACAAACCATTCATTCTTCTAACATTGAGATTTTTCTTTAGTCCTCATGTATGGCCTCAATCTCTCCAAGGTAACTAATTTTATTGCCTTAAAAAAGTTTCTATGATCTTTATTATTTGTGGTTGTGTAGTATAGTTCCAGAAATATTTACTGCTCCAGTATCCAGCCTTTAAAATTATTTTTCTAAAACAGTTTTGTGTAAGTTGCCTTTATTATATTCTAAAAGCTGAAACTTGCATTGATGGAGGTCTTTCTAGTTAATGCTTTCTTTAAAAAAAAAAGAACTTTGCTTAAAATAATTTGCAGAGATTTCACAGCAGTTTTTCTATTAAAAGTTTTTTGGGGAAAGGGTTATTTTTATATAGCAACAACAATTAGTTAAAAGGGTTGAGAAACTTTATTAGCAGGATAGTATAATGTCTTGTTATGCAATTGTAGAATTACCTCTCAATGTTTCTTTTCCTGTTCCATTTTGAGAACACAGTGATAGAAATAGCATACCAACTTTATGCTAACAGACTGGTGTTCTGCCTATAAGTAGGATTGGGTTTTCTTTCTAAGACAGAATTACCTTAGTTTAACTGTGGTGTTTAGATATTCCTTAGGGCTTCCATTGAGAAAGTTCAAAATACTGAATTAAGTTCAAAATACTGACCTAGTAATTAAATAGTTCAGATTCTGTGCTGTTAATTTGTTTGTTTGACACTGAGTTCTAATTTGTTTGTTTGACACTGGGCCATTATGCAGCTCTGACTGTCCTGTAACTTGCTCTAGACCAGACTGGCCTCAGATGCACCTACCTCTGCCTTCTCCTGCATCCTGGAATTAGAGGCATGCGCCACCACACTGGACTACATTTTAAGCTCAAACAGTGGAAATAATAATGCTACCTTGGACTCACAGGCTGTTTCCTGTCAAGCTTGTTCTTTTGCCCATTGGACTTAAGTTTCAAAGAGTCTTGTCTGAGTGGTACAGCATTGCTATGTATGTGTGACTGAGGAGTGCTTGCCATGGTCCCAGAATCACACAGGTACTGGCATAGCTCTTTTGTATATCAGCCTTGAGGTCAATTCTTTTGTGTCTCTGTATTTGGGCAAACACAGTGTATGTCAGCAAGCGCACAACTAAAGTATACACTCTTAATTTAAGTATACATATGAGTCTGTTTCTTCTCTGTGGCTTTTGCTTAACAGTAGGTAATTATTTCTTCCTAGTCAGCTTTTATTTTGTCATGTCTTTAATAGTGTCTGATTGTAAGACTGTATTACCTTTTAATTAACTAATTCTGAATTATTAGGCATGTCCACTTATAGTGTGAATTAGGATCCTTACCTTCCTGTTATTTTTCTTTTTTTTAGCCTGAGTCATCTGGTTACTTTGTCTTTTTAATACCTCAGATATTCCTTTTCCATCCCAAGTTAGCTCAGTCACTACCTTGTCCTGGGCATTGCATATTCTATGTTTTAAAAAAGTCATTACTCTGTTAATATCCTAAAGTCTGCTTGGTAGATTGTTAAATTGCTTTTCTAAGATAAAAATATAACTATAAACAATGTTTTTGTTTTTGAGATAGGGTCTCACATAGTTGGGGCTCTCCTTGATCTTATTGTATAGCTCAGGCTAGCCTCAAGTAATAAACCTCTTGTTCTGGTTACTCCAGTAGTTGAATTATAGCTATGTGCCATCATGCCAGACTTTTGACAAACATATATTTGAATTCTAATAGAAGTTTGATGAAAATACAGCATTATGTTCTTGTATGGAATTCCGAACTTGAAACATAATGTTTTAGCATTATGTGATCCCTTACAAAGAGAGTAAGAAATAGTGCTATTAGGTAGGACGTTTGACACTTAAGACTACGGTAGATGCCCTTTGGCATGTATGTAATTTGCTTTGGTTTAAATCTAGTTGCAGCTACCATATATACTACATTTTTGCTATATGATAAAATCTTCTAATTTACGCCAGAATCTCAGAAGCTCTTTTCCTATCCACAAGTTACTATGGTAAGCATTGCTCCATTTATTTGTACTCCCATCCGTGAAAAGGTTCAAGGACTTGAGAAATGAAATGCTATTTAATTGACCACTTGATTTACTAGAAACAAATAGAAACCCAAAGTAACAAAGATGCTGTTTTTCAAACTACTCTTCTGAAAGAGATATTTGCCTAGTGATTATTCTATATAAGTATATGTTTTTAGTGAAGCTTACATGTGTTAGGAAAATCTTGTCAGAAGTTGTTTGATACTGTCTACTGAGTGGCTATTTTTACATGGGAACTCGAGACCCTTGCATTTCAGTTTTGGATGTCACTGATTGACTGGCATTACATAGCTGCCATGCATACTATATATGTGAATACTAAATGTCTTTCCTTAATTTTCTGAGGGGGTTGAAGTTGGTGTAGGTGTAGGGGTTTACTTAGGCTGGTGTCTTGGACTAGGAATTTGGTTATAAGATAAACCACTTGGTAACTGTTCAAATTTTTTTGTACATTCTAAAAAAATTTCCTCTGAATACATATTGTTGTGTTTATCCTATTTTTCTTATTATGTTTGCTGTTAAGTATTTATAATTTAGGACTTGCTTTAAATTAGGCAGTTGCTTCTGCGTATGATGATATAAACCCAGTACTCGGCATGCTGAGACAGGATTATGAGTTTAAGGTTCACCTGAGTTTAAGGTTCACTGTCTTTTCAAGTACTTGGGCATCCTTTTTATAAGTTTTTTAATGTCCTTATCCTTTACAACAATTTAATTGTAGATACAAATCTGTCATATAGTAGTGAGTTCCTGTGACCTCCTTACCTTTCAGAAAGAGCCATGTATATAAATAGAACTAATATCTGGTTTCTCAGATTCTAATTCTAGTTACTTAGTTGTTGAGACGATGCATTAATAATAAAAGCAAGAACATTTTGTTTGGGGGTTGAGGTTTCCAGTAACTTTCTGTAAGGACAGTGATGCTCACTGTTGTGAATTTTCTTCATGACAATAAACTCTAAAAAGTCTCATTATTTAGTATGGGGTTTGGGAATTGTTAATAAAATGTTGATAAAGGACTTTAGTGTTTATATTCTCGAGGTAAGTAATTTTTAAGAAATTTGACATGAGTGTTAATTTTGTTATAGAGTTTTTGCTTTTAAGAAATAGTGTATCCTGGGCTGGGCATGGTTTGGCTTATGCCTTTAATTTCAGCACTTGGTTAGGCAGAGGAAGGTATATCTCTGGGATTTGGAGGTCAGTCTGATTTACATAGTAAGGTCCACACCAACCAGGGACACACATACACAGCCACTCACTGTATCCTGGATTCAGAGTGGGACAAGCAATAGCCATTGAAATTGTTGTAAATGAAAGTTTTGTTTAGAAGTTTGCTTTTGATTAGTTACATGTGGGGAAAAAAAACATTTTTCTTTCAGCATAGCAAGCATTTTAAGTTGCTATTATGGTAGAAATTTCACACATAGTAAAAATTACCTGCATGGAGAGAGTGACTGGCTGAATTAAGGAATTGTGGGGAAATACACTCAGCAGAGTTCATACAGTTCCTTACCCTAGTAATATTTGTATAATTGTAGTTTGGCATTTGGTTTGATATAGTACATAGTCCTAACATGAGTTCTTAATTCATTTTTCTTGTTGTATGTGAAATATTACCTAGCAGCCTCTGGTGTTACCCTTCTTTCCATTTGATTGTTTCTAACCTAACCAGAAATCATAAGGGGTCTTTAATTTGAGATTTGAAAATTGCACCTAATGAGCAAATAGTTGTAGCATGCTGATTCAGTATAGCTAGGAGATACCCTTTTGGGTAGATGGATTTATCCTGCCTCCTGTCTTCCCTTTCTCTCTCCTTGCTGTTTTATTTTTGGGGGTACAGGCTCACTAGCTCAGACTGGACTGGTCTTAACTTCTCTCTGTAGCCAGCCTAGACCTTGTGGTAGCCTCCTGCGTGTACTACAGTGCCTAGCTGGGTGCTTTCTTTAAGTGTACCTATGCACCCAGCATATGCCTGTAATTCTCAGTACTTGGGGGACAGGCAGAAAGTTGGAGGCCAGCCTGATGTACATGGGAATGTCAGGGAATCCCAAGGCCAAGTAGCTTAATGTGTCTTCAAAAAGGAATGTGAAAAAAATACATGCCAAAGTGAATGTATTTAAGAAATATTAATGACCATTGTATAAGTGGCATTGTTTCAGGACTCTAGGGAAATAATGGAGAACAAAACAACTGTCCACATAAAAACTAAGTTTAGAGACAGACATTAAGATGAGTTAAGTAGTAACAGGTGCACAGTGGAGTAGCTAATGATGACATAGTTACAAAAGTACCCTAAGGATTTGTGAATACAAATTGATATTCCCAGAAGTTTATCTGATAAGTATGACATTTCAGCAAGGATCTAGAGGAAGAAAGTGAGAAAACAAGTATCTAGGAGAAAGAGCATCCAGGTAAAAGGAACAGCGGTGCCAAACATCTGAGGTAAAACAGTGTATGGCATTTGTGAAGCATTGCAGAGAAAGACATTGGGATGGCTAAAATATGTGCAGGGGGAGAGCAGATCATAAGGGAGCACAGTATAAATGTAAGTAGTGTATATGCACATACGTTCTCAGTATAATGTAGTATACATGTCCGTGTAACTCAATGTTTATGTGCACCCATTGTGTATATGTGTATAGTGTAGTTGAACTGAAATGAATTCTTACTGAAAAACTAGGCTTTTGGCTTTTTGCTGACCTTTGCTATTTATCTCCAATGGATAAAGAAATGGAACACCTTTTAAGGTGATTAGTAGAACAAAAAGATTTGGAAGTCAATTCTGTGTAGAAGAAAGTTCTATAGAATAGAATTATTATGTAGCAGTTTCAGTGACTTTGTAGAGCACTTTAGTTTGTAGAAGGGAAATCTTCATTTAAAAAATAATGTTTTGAATAAAAAGATTCAGGTACGAAATAGCAAACTATACCACACAACATTGGAAAGGTGTTCTGTTGGAGGGTAAAATACAAGAAAAAGCAAAAGTGCAGTGCCTTGTCCCATGCTGTAAGGACATGATTTAGGTTAGATAGTGATAGTGTTGCTTTGTAGAACATTCTTCTGTTCCAGTTAGTTGGTATCGTGGGTAAGCGAGACCCCAAATCAGCTATTACCAAAAATAGGAACTAATCTGATCAGTGTTCCTTACTCTTGACAGTCTTGTTTGTTTTCTGAGGAGTCTCACAGTGTAGCCTTGACTGGCTTATATTCACCATATCATGTGCCAAGTGGCGATTCTCTTGCCCCATTGCTTGGATTACAGCATGTACTGCAGTGCCCAGTTCATGGTGTTTTGGAGATTTAGGAGTTATGATGAGAAAGCTTCGGTTACTGATATATAGAATGTATTTCTGTACTAACATGCAGAGAGAAGTAGGAGGAGCACCTTTTTGGCAGTTTGATGGCAGGTTCAGCTTTGGAAATAGATTCCAAAGAGGTTGGGGAAATGGCTCTGTTGGTAAAGCAGTTTCTGTACTAGTATAAGGACCTGGATTTGGATCCCCAGCATTCATGTAAACAACTGGGCATAGGAGACAGCACCTTTTTATCCCAACCCTGGAGGGATACAGGGGCAGGAGGATTTCAAGGGCTTGTTTGCCAGCCAGTCTAGTTAAAATAGTTTCGGTTAAGAGATCGTGTCTCAAAAAACATGGAGAACAATAGATAAGAGACACCTGGCATTGATCTTTGGCCCATGTATATGCCCACATGCATGCACATTGTACATATGTGCTCATAAATCTTCATGAACATGTACACAAATCACATATAACCCCCAACCAAAAAAAAAACAAAAATTAATGACATTTTTAGGCAGTGGTTCACTATACTTCAGAACTTGGGTAATTTTCTCAAGATATCTTCTGGAAGGATAAGAAAAATCTAGGGATATATAAAGCTAAATGGGAGGAAGGAGGGAATAAGAATTTATTTGCTTAAAACTAAGAATCAAATCAGAATAGGAAGATCATGATTCAGAGTCAGCCTGGCCATGTAGGGAGACCCAATTTTTAAACAAAAAATCAACAACTATGCCCTCATTAGATTGTATTTGGAATAAAGCAAGCAATAGGCATCCAGTGGTATGAAGATTCCAAGATGGCAGATTGGAGTAATTCCTTCTTTAAAATTTCAGAAGCCTGTGAACACCCAAGTTGAAATTATTGTTTTTTTACAATTGTTATTCTGCTGTTCTGTGGACTTTTGGTTATATTGTTTGGTGCTTTATTCTTCAAGCAATATTGGCTTGGGTCTAAATTCAGTTGCTTAGCAAATGTTACCAGTTGGATCTACTAAGGCAAGTATTTCAAAGTTTATTGCAAGTATATGACTATTCTTAGTTACATTGTCAGGTCTTGTAAGGAATCAAGGCCAAGTTAGTCATTTTCAACTAAACCGAAAAAGTGAATAAATTACTGATTTTGTAATAATCGTAATAACTGACATTTGTACATCATATTTGGTATACATGTTAAAAGTAAAGGAGGTCATGTCTGGGTTTATCTCTATTCTCTAGATTGGATCATAGTTAATAATGCCTTTGAGTTTGAAATAAATCAGGTTGGAACTTAGACCAGGCATGGTGGTAGCACATCCCTTAGTCTTAGCACATATGCAGGTGAATTTTCTGTGAGTTGGAGGCCAGTCTGGTCTACATAGTGAATTCCAGGACAGCCTAATAAAGAAAGGGAGGGAGGGAGGGAGGGAGGGAGGAGAGGAGGAAAGGAGGGAGGAAAAGAAATAAGTAAATATATTTGGAATATACCTTTAGCAGTTTCCCCTGTCACAGACATGTCACTGCTCCTTTCTTGTTAGTGCAGACACTCCTACAAGTGACTGGCCTACTTCTTAAGGGGTGTGTCTGTGTGTCTGTGTGTCTGTGTGTCTGTGTGTGTAGGTCCCCTACACCCTATGAGTCCTGGCTATTGATCTTCGGTCATCAGTCTTGGTAACAAGTACCTGCTGAGCCATCGTGCCAGCTCTCCTGGGAGAATTTTAAAATTTGTCCAAACTATTATTCTACTCAGATTTTTTTTTTTAAAAAATAGCTGTTACTAGGCATTTCTGGCACTAGCAGTAAATGAAAACCGGAGAATAAATTAATGTTTCTTTTAAATTACAGATTTAATTCAGTGTACAAATGAGATGAATGTGAATATCCCACAGTTGGCAGACAGTTTGTTTGAAAGAACTACTAACAGTAGTTGGGTGGTGGTCTTCAAATCACTCATTACAACTCATCATTTGATGGTGTATGGAAATGAGGTAAGGGTAATTTTTTTAAAAATTTTATTATTGTGTGGGATGTGTAGTTGGGTTTCAGGGGTCAAACTCAAGTCACCAGGCTTGCAGGCTAAGCACCTTTACGTACTGAGACATCTTTCTAGCCCAGGAAAAACTTTGACAAGTATGCTGGTGTAATTACTGATTATTTAACTTGCTTCTCTTCTTGAAACTCCTTTGATATCTCCTGCTAAATATACATAAAAGGGTAAGTTCATCAGGTGAGGCCACTTGCTGCCAAGCTGGAGGATCTAAGTTTGATCTTTAGAACCTGCGTGATAGAAGGATAGAACCGATTTCTAAAAGTTGTTCTCTGACCTCCAGGATGTGCCATGGTGTGCCATACAGAAACAATAAATAGATGACTTTGGAAGTGCAAATATGATCTGATTATACTTATCTCTGTCCCACTATGCTATAGTAAAGACAGAATTATTGATTGTAGTTGATAAATGCTTAATTCATTTAATTATCTTGACTTTAGTAATGTAGTTGATCATTAAGTTGTAATGTCTACTAGTAAAAATTATTATGTTTTATGTTTGGTAATGAGAGTGAGGATGAGAGATTGCAATATGCTTACTGAAATAAGTTAGCCATTACTTTCCTCCTACTTTCAGATTAAGTTTGTAAGATGGCAGCACCATAACTTATTGGTTTTTTTTGTTTGGTTTTTTTTTTTTGTTGTTGTTGTTTTTGTTTTCCAGCGTTTCATTCAGTATTTGGCTTCAAGAAACACATTGTTTAACTTAAGCAACTTTTTGGATAAAAGTGGATTGCAAGGTAAAGACAATTGATTCTTTTTCTAGAAAATTAGGAGTAACCCCATATAATATTTATTGCAGCATTCAACTGTATTGACATATTGATGCTTCAGATCACGGCTCAGTGAGCCTTTTAATTTGAAATTCAGATTGATTTTATACCTAGCACCCAATTTCTGAGAGACAGACAGTACAAGGTAGTTATTTGCACATATGGATTCTGGAGCCGGCTGCCTAGAATTGAATTTACCTTTACCTCTGTGTTACTGTCTGTAAAATTAGGAATGATGCTAGTTCCTGCTCAGTCATTGTGAGCTTAATGTGGCTTAATGTAGTTAGTAACTAACCTGAATGTCCTCAGAATAATGCCTGGCACATAGGAAATACTAAACAAATACTTACCTTAATTTTAATCACTGCTTTTCCATTTTGTTTTATCATAAGAAATATATTTGACATTGTAGGGACAAAGTTCAGTTAATGGTAATGACATTGATAACACGTCTTTTCTTGTTTTTAAATTAACTTTAAAAGTCTTTTTCATTGTATATATTCTTTGCATATGGTGTTGTGTTACATAAGAACACTTTACCCAAGTATAGATTGTGAATTGAGCCGGCTCCAGAATCCAGATAACTCCTGTGTTTCTCTTTGTAACAGTTAACTTTTTCACTTTGAATCTAGTCACTTTGAATTGTCATGTTTCAGTTAACGGGGTCTTAATGGGGTCTGTTATACTTAAGTTCCAAAATTAGGCCATTAATATTATAGACTGTCAGAGCTGGGAAGGACCACATAAAGGATTGCTAAGCTATTTGGAAACATTAACTGTTAGGTTAAGTCTGGGAAGTATCTTCAGAGAAGCTGAGACCTACTCTGCGGGGCTTTGAGAGATGGAAGAGATTACTTAGTTTAAGCACAATTGTATAGATGTACAAGGTATTAAGATTGATAGGAAGAATGAGTACGAACTGAATGTGCGCATGGCACATTAGAGAACATGTAGTTGTATGCAATACTCAAGAAGCTTTTCAAAGCCAAATCAAACATAGAAGAGTTCGGTGGGGTTAATTTTATAAAGTAGTAGGAAACTGGAAGAGGTTTTCTTGTGTTTGGGAGAGAGGGAAGTAGGTGTAATGAGAGTGGTGGCTTAAGGTTAAGTTGGATCAGAGTAGACTGATTATTTGAAGCTGTTGAGACTGTTCTAGTCATTGTTCTGTCTAGTAGCAAGTTAATAAGGGCCTGAACATGTTCTTACAGAGGCAGAAATGAATAGAATTGAATGTAGTTAGTGTAATGTTTGGTTCCTTTTGCTAAGTGGAATTATGACTTTTCACGAGTACAAGTACTGCTGGGAATGAATCTGTCTTCCAGTAATTCTGGAATGTAAGTGCATAGGACCCAGTGTTACAGAATTTGATTAATTAATATTAGTTAATTTAAAAAGATTTACTTATTTATGTGTATCTGTGTGTATCTGCATGTTTGTATGCACACTTATGTGCAGGTTTCCTTGGAAGCCAGAAATGGGCAGAGGGTATCAGATCCCATGAAGCTGGAGGTGATTGTGAGCTACTCAGTATGAGTGTTGGACACTTATAGCAAGTAATCCTGACCCCTGAGCCATCTCTCTAATACCTCATACTCAATTTATTTTAAGAGGGAAAGTTAGCAATAACCCCCTTTTGTGCTAAAAATATTAAAACAGATTGATAGGAAGATAGAAACTGCTTGTTTGTTGTCTTTTCCCCTTATTTTTTGTCGCTTTGGGTTTTGCTTTTATTTTTTTAAAACATAGTCTCAATAGCTCAGGCTGGCCTGGACATCATTCATGGCAGTCCTGTGTCCTAGCTTCCCGAGCTCAGGGTTACAGGTATGACCTATCACATCCAACGTTGCTTGCAGATCTTTTTATTGCTGCTTTTAAACTTTAAGTTGTTGGGGAGGGGGGTCTCTAGTTGTTTGCTTGTTTTTTGGTCTCGGTTACTAATTTTCATTTCTTTGGGCTAAAAATTAAATTTCTTTTAATTTTTTAACTTGTACTTTATTTGTGTGTAATGGGTTTTTGTGTAATAGGTCTATGTACCACATGCTTGCAGTGCCTGTAGAGGCTGTATAAAGGCAATGATTTTGCTAGAAATTATCTTACAGATGGTTGTTAGCTGCCTTGTAGGTGCGGGGCTCTTGGCCACCGAGCCACTTCTCAAACCCTAGGAATTAAGTGTTAAAAAACTGTAGAGTTTTATTCCGTTTACGAAGGGGTAGATGAGTTGTTTAGCATTTCCCCCTACTTCATAGAATATATTCTTGGTGAGATGGCCCAGTAGGTAAAGCTGTTTGTTGACAACCCAACCCCCATGTTGATTCCCAGACCTACCATGATGAAAAGAAAGAAGAATTCCGCAAGTTGTCTTTTGGTCTCCGCATGCATACAGTGGCTAGGAATCTCTTATCTATATATTTTAAAAACGTATGGTGGCACATTCCTTTAATCCCAGCACTTGGGAGGCAGAGACAGGCAGATTTCTGAGTTTGGGGGCAGCAGGGTTACACTAAGAAACCCTTTATGTATATTGGTGTTTTGCCTGCATGTATGTATGTGAGTGGCTGTCAGATCTTGGAGTTATAGATAGTTGCAATTGGCCATATGGGTGCAAGGATTTGAACCTGAGTCCTCTGGAAGAGCAGTCAGTGCTTTTAACCCATGAACCATCTCTCCAGCCCCTAAGTTTTTTTTTTTTTTTTTTTTTTTTTTTTTGCAATAAGATTAAAAATAATAGTTACAATTAAGATTTATTCATTGAGGTTTTTGCAAAGTAATTTTGATGTACTGTGTAGAGCCTGACATCTGGTATAAAAACTCTAAACTAGTTGGTAGGATGGACCTACTTGATAACTAGTAGCTATCAGCTATGCCTGGAAAGAATATTGGAGCATGAAAAGTTAAAAGAAAGAGTATTTTCAAATAAATTGATTGAGGCTTGAAGAGCAAGAGGTATTTTCCCTCTAAAAGATAAGAAAAACTGGATTAGCGGGGACAGCATGAACCAAAAACCCAGGAGTGTGTGTATATTAACGAGTATGAAACTGGGTGGTAGCTGTAATTCCCCTTTTCCCGTTTATCTCTTTTGTTCTGACTTATAATAGGCAGCTGGTATACATTTGCAAATTGATAACTATTAATACCAAATCTAGTTGTGTTTGTGTATATGTGTGTGTGAATGTATATGTGTGTTAATACTGTCTTTTTATAAAGCGTAAGATCAAGTCAAATCTGTTTGGTGAAGCCAAGTTAAAAGAAACCTATTTATTTTTCAGCGAGGAGCAAACATTTATAGATCTTTGACCCAGATAGTAGCTAAAACATAAGGTTTCTGGTATCTTAAAAAGTGATACTGATGGGATTTTATTTTTCTGATTATGATGAAACAGTGTTAAGAGTAATTTACATCGCTTCCCAAAGTTTTATTGAAAATATTTAAAAAGTGTTTTGGTTATGCCTTCAACATACATATTACTGTCTTTTATTTTCATATTTCTTTCAAGATTGGCACATGTGAGATACACTTGTTCTAAATATTAAGCAGCTATAAGTTTTACAAGTATAACAATAGAAACTTCATTTGATTTGAGGGATGAGATTATGGTTCTATTGTTTATGCTTGAGTTCTGAGATGTGCACCCCCCCCAAAAAAAAAAAACAAACAAAAAACAAAACACAACACAGAGTTTCTCTATGTAGTCCATAAACCAGGGTGACCTTGAAACTCGGGAGATCTGCCTGCCTATGCCTCCTAAGTGCTGGGGTTAAAGGTGGTGTGTGCCAGCACCTCTGGTGAGTTCCAAGTTTCTAGTGTGAAGGGATCATATTTTTATAACTCCTGAAAAGTAAAGAATAGGCACGTGCATCAGAAGAAGCAAAATAGACTTATTTTCAGACTCATAGCTGAATATTTAAGGGAAAAGATTTTAAAACTGTATATGATATACCTGACTTTAATAATTTTGAAGAATTTAGTGCAAAACTTATATTGTATCACTGAATGTAGGTGGAGTGTCATATTTTTGCTGTTAAATAATACAGTTGTTTTTGTAGATAACCTTTGGATTTTAACCTTTGGATTTTAATCATTTATGAAAGCTTTCTTTTGCAGGATATGATATGTCTACATTTATTAGACGATATAGTAGGTACTTAAATGAAAAGGCAGTTTCATACAGACAAGTTGCATTCGATTTCACAAAAGTGAAGAGAGGGTGAGTTATGTTTTCATTTCTAATTCAAATACCAAAATAGTCTAAAGCAGGAATTATTACATTGTGAATTATAGAACAGTTTTATAAACTATTTTTTTGAAGAAATGCCATATACTTTTTGTAGTAGGATTTTTAAAAGTTATCTTTATAACAACTTTATTAATTCTCATGATTAAAATTCATCTTTTTAAAATTTATAACTAATGTTTATGTGTTTACAAATTTATGTGACATAATCCTCCTGTATGCTTTCATTTCCTATAATCTTCTTCCCTTAGCCCCAAACCTATCCTGTTCCCACTCAGTTGATTATGTTTATCTTCTGGTTACTTTGAAATTCCATATGGATTTTAGGCTCAACATGTCAATTTTGGTAGAAAAATATCCAAGAATTTTAGTAAGTTTGGTTTTAGACAGGTTCTCATGTGTCCCTAGCTGACCTTGAGTTTTCAAGAGATCTGTCTCTGCCTTCTGAGGCCTAGCCTGGCTTTCTAATGAACACAGGATATCTTGCTTGTTCATTCCTTCCCTTTGTAGCCAGTTGTGGTAGCACATGCCTATAATCCAAGGATTGAGGAAAGGCATGGGAACTACAAGCTCTTTATTAACACCTCTTCTCTTCTCTTCTCTTCTCTTCTCTTCTCTTCTCTTCTCTTCTCTTCTCTTCTCGTCTCGTCTCGTCTCGTCTCGTCTCGTCTCGTCTCGTCTCGTCTCGTCTCTTCTCTTCTCCCCTCCCCTGCCCTCCCCTCCCCTGCCCTCCCTTGCCCCCCTCCCCTCCCCTCTTCTCTTTTCTTCCCTCTCCCCTTCCTCCTTTTCCTTTTTTTCTAGTTCTTTATTATTTCTTCTCTTTTTCTGCCCTTCCTTCCTTCCTTCCTTCCTTCCTTCCTTCCTTCCTTCCTTCCTTCCTTCCTTCCAACTCTTTCCTAAGAAAAGTCATAGTACAAATATTAAATGAGAAAGTGTGAATGCAACAGACACTTTAATTGCATTGTGTGGCAGTTTTGATGGTCTTAAATATGCCAAAGGTGCTACCAATATGCATCATGATTTTCCCATTGCTACCTGTCATCAGCTCTTTATCCTGAGGCGTGAAAAGGTGCCAAAGAGCACCCTGGCTGCAATGCTCACAGTGCAGCTCATAACAGAGCTCACCTTGATATAGTTTAAGTAACTAGGCTGTGATATCTGTTAGTGATCCACCTGGTTGCTCTCCCTGTTTCACCCCTCATAGCAAACCTAGGCAAAGCTAGACAGAAACCAAAGGGTACTTATGGCACAGGGGAAAGCATGGGTTTACTTTCAGAGCACTTATCAGGAGCATAGGGCTGAGTACTGCAGGCCCTTTGGATTGTAGGCCCTGCCATTGGGAGCATGGAGCTGTGAGCCATATGGAAGTAATAGCTTTGGGCATGACTGTAGTTCTCAGGCCAAGACCCATAGTTTCCACATCTTTTTGAAAAATTATTTATCATCGTGTGCATGGTGGGGTGGGAGCTATGTATGCCTTAGCACATGTGTGGAGATCAGAAGACCACTTTAAGGAATTGGGTCTCCTTTTCCACCCTGATGTGTATGCCTGTGACCAGTACTTTGATATCTACCAGTGTCTTATAGACAGGTTTTTGTTTTTTGTTTTTTAACTATAGGCTGCATTATGATAGTTCAGGAAAGAGCCAAAGGAGTGAGTGCCATCTGCAGACATTCTGGTGATATTTCTGGTGACTGCCCTTCTAGTAAACTACCCTGCAGCTTCCACATCTTAGAGATCTAAACACTTGCTGTATGCTTTGACTTGTTCTTGAAATTATAAAATATTTACTGAAGTAGTTTTTGAGACAGGCTTTCTCTGGGTAACCTTGGTTGTCTTGGAAGTTGCTCTGTCAATCAGGCTGGTCTCAAACTCAGAGATTTACCTGCCTCTGCCCAGTGTGCCACCATCTGGGCTGCAGTGGAACTCTTAAAAATGTAGACATATATACAAGATGTCTAAAAGATGAAATTAAGTCTTTTTCTTTAAACTTTCTTTTAAATCATGGAGAATGATGGCTTCCCAAACTAACTTATACAGATATCATGGTACATGTTTAGGCACTCTGTAGAAGATTGCAGTAGAGAGGTTCACATCAGGAGCCTGCATTCTTCCTTACCCTGTTCAGTAAACTGTTTTTTGTGTGGACTATTGCTGAAACTTTTTGAGAGTTAATGAGCTGAGAGTATGGAATGGTAGGCTACCTCACAGAAATAGAGGGAGGTTTGAAAATGCTTTGGAGTTCTCTAGAAAAGACTAAGGATTTGTGGAAATCTTTACAACTTATGTGAAGTTGATACTCCTGAATTTATGTGTCTGCCACCTCGCGCAGTATAATACTTAAAAACCAAAACCAAAGGGTTTATTGTATATACTAGGCTAACATTGTCTCATTGACTACATCCCTTGTGTGGGTTTTTTTTTGTTTTTTGTTTTTTGTTTTTTGTTTTTTGTTTTTTGTTTAATTTGTACTCATGTATGAATGTGAGTGAATTTGCTAGGGGACTGACTGCAAGGGAGAAAGGTGCAAGAAAGTGCAAGAGAATGTTTATAGTAGTAACAGTTTTGACCTTTTTCATTTGGGAGCTAAGATGCTGCTCACTTTAAAAGAGACCTTGAGATAAGGAGTTGAGTTGTTCACTTAGATGTTGAGCTAAACAAAGACGACTGAGCCAACATTCAAGACATCTGTGATGGAGACATGTCCAGAAAGTAAAAAATGACATCAGCAAGAAGGGATTCAATGAGAAATGATGGTTTCTGGGAAGAAGGTGTGATAACTATGAAAATAAGGACAATTTGCAAAGAGGAATTATGTCCTCCCAGATTCCAGCAACTGTTGTCAACCAGTTTGTTACCTGAGAGAAAACAGTGTTGAACATTTGATGGGTACATTAGCTAAAAGCTTATCAAAACTGTCTGAGGCAGAACAGTATTTGTTTCATTAAGCTCTGTGGAGTCCCCACAAGGCAATATTATTACTTTTTGAAACTTGTTGACAGGGTTCTTAGTATGGATTAGATTAGAGTGACTTGATAATTATATTTTGTAAAACTGGTTTTCTAATTTTCTTTTAAAAGTCTTTGATATTTGACTCAAATATTGCACCACCCTTCCCTACTTGTTGGGTATTGTGTTTAGGACCTGACACGTGTTAGGCAAGCAATCTACTGCTTACTTTTTTCTTTTTTAACTTACTGTCACCTTGCCAAAACACTTTTATGACATAATTTTATTTATAATTATTTTTGTGTGAATGCCTTATGCATGTGCTGTGGTGTGTGTAGCATTCAAGGGACCGCTTTTAAGAGTTGTTTCTGTTCTTGAACCCTAAGTTCTAGGGCGAGAACTCAGGTCCTTGAACTTTTGGAAAAGTGCTTTTATCTCTGGCTGCCCATTGCCAGACTTTTAAGCTTTTTATTTTGCTGCAGACTACCCTGGACCTTGTGCTACTCCTGTCCCAGGCTGTTTACTAGGTGGGATTAGAGACCTGGCTATGAATAAATTAAGTGAAGTCATCTCCTGACTCTATGGTACTTGACTGTTTGCTGGTTTCTGGCTAATAGTTTCTTTTGCTTTCAAGGTAGTATAGATCAGCCCTTTATGTACAGGAATGATCATGACCCATGCATCAGTTCTTGTGATAACTACACAGTCCACTGTGCTTTATTTTATTATTATTTTTTTTTTTGGTTTTTTTTTTTTTTTTTTTCGAGCTGGGGACAACCCAGGGCCTTGGCGCTTCCTAGGCAAGCGCTCTACCACTGAGCTAAATCCCCTAACCCCTCCACTGTGCTTTATAATAGAAACTTTCACTTTTGCTTGTATGTGTTTTGCCCACATATATGTATGTGTATACCATTTTTGTATGCCCATGGACAGCAGAAGAGGGCCTTGGGTCTCCTGGATCTGTATTAGTTAGGTCATAAGCTACCATGTGGGTGTTAGGAATAAAGCCTGGGCCCTCTGGAAGACTATCTATCCTGAGTACTTAGCTGCTGAGCTGTTTCTCTGTCGCTCATACCCTTCTTCTTGGTAGCATCAGTTCCCCCCTGTTGCTCTTACTTTTCTTTCCATATAATGCTTACTGGAGATTAGAGTTCAGTAACCACTTACGAATGTGTGATGTTTCATCACAGTCTTGGTATTTATGTAGAGAACTAAATAGGAGGTTTACTAATGAATTGTTTTTGGTTTTCTTAATAGAGCTGATGGAGTTATGAGAACAATGAACACAGAAAAACTGTTAAAAACTGTACCAATTATCCAAAATCAAATGGATGCACTTCTTGATTTTAATGTAAGTTGATATGTTTTTGACTCTATGCTCTTGGTTAACAGTATGGATTTTCTCTAGTGCTAAGATTTTAGGTTATATAGACCAAAACAAGTGAGTGATGGGTAAGTGCTTGGTTGAAACTCGTCACAGGAGTTTCAGATCTTAGGAATGTAAGGATTTCTTTGGTGCACAGCCTTTTTAATGTTTCACTTTTGCTTGGTAGGTGCAAAGCATGACAAATATTTAGAAATAAAAAAAAGGGGGTTCAAGTCTTATTTTTGATAGATTGCTATGTATTGCACAGTGACATTGTATCCCCTGTTAAAAAGGAAGAAGAGCACTTAGTTGAAGACAGAAAGCTGGTGTAGTAGAAAGTATTATTTTGGCTATGTAGATGTGCAGGAGGTTTTTCACTTAATACATTGGTCTCTCTATAAAAGTACTGTTTTAGTGTCTGTATTATACTTCATGATATAGAGAAATTTACTGGATCTTACCCATAGGTTTTTAGCTATTCTAACCAGAAACCCTAAATAGTGTGTGTGTGTGTGTGTGTGTGTGTGTGTGTGTGTGTGTGTGTGCACGCGGGCGCGCGCCCTTTGTGAACTTATAATAGCCTTGTTATAAAGTTATAATTAAGATTAAGAGGCTTGAGAAAAGGTAAATGACATTTTTACTTTGAGTTATTACTGTAAATTGGAATGAATGTTTGAAGGTTGTTTTTGCTATTTGCTTGCTTCTGAATTTTCTTAGAGTTCAATGTTTGCTTGTAATTCTGATGGTCAGAAATCAGGAAACTCATGTATTGGAAAACATGTAATGAATATCATAGGGGAAAATAAGCCCCCTTTTGCTAATAAGCGGCATGTTTTAATTTATTAAATTTTAGAGAAGAATCATTTTGTTAGTGTTGTTTAAAATATGAAATGAGCTAATCTTATTTTCTATTTTCCCCTAGGTTAATAGTAATGAACTTACAAATGGGGTAATAAATGCTGCCTTCATGCTCCTGTTCAAAGATGCCATTAGACTATTTGCAGCATACAATGAAGGAATTATTAATTTATTGGGTAAGTACTACAATATCTTTGATAAATTTTTTTTATTTAATGTCATATGGATTAGTGATATTGACTGAGTAGTAGCTTAAACTGCTGTGAAGTCCACTGTGACTCAGGTTCATTCTAAAAGTTTATTTGGAGAAAGATTTTTATATCCATACATACATACATACATACATACACACATACATTTATACACACATACACGTATATCCACACAAGTGAATACATTCTCATTTTTATAACCAGAATATTTTAGCTAGTTATACTTTATTTTTTGATATAATAGTAATTTTTAGGTTGCTTTATTAGTTTTTAGAAATACTTAAAAGCTGCAAATTAGATGGGAAAAACCTTTTTTTTGTCTCAGAAAAAGTATATTTTCTCAGTATGTCTTCTACAGTAAACCTTATGAAAGTAGTATGTGTGCATATATGACAAAATTTGAGGCACATACGTGTGTGTGGGCCTGGGGATTAAGTCTAGGGTTTCTTGAATGTTGAAATTATGCTTTATCACTGAGTTGTATCCTTAGCCCCTAAACTTAAGTTTGAAGTTGGAAATTATTAGTATTTTTTTTTAACCATTCTTTTTAAATTGGGTTTTTTTTATTTACATTTCAAATGTTATCCCCTTTCCTGGTTTCCCATCCATAAACCCTTTCTATGCCATTCCCTCCTCCTCCTTCTCTGAGGGTGTTCCCCTACCCATCTACCCAGCCCTTTCACTTATTTAATCTTTATTTTTATTAATGGGTTTGTTTGTGTGGATCTCCATGTGTATGCCATGCGTCTGTTCAGGTATTTGTGGAGGCTAGTGGATGGGTCTCCTGAAGCTGGAGTTTCAGGATGTTGGGAATTGCTTCACATGGGTGCTGGGAACCAAACTCTCTAAGCTACTTCAGCCTCTCCCCACCCTCCCACACCCCTTCTTTTTAAATTGAGATTTTGATGGAGTAGAAAAGGAATAATAAGACATGCCAAGGTCTTGTCAGATGCCGAGTATATTTATTCTAATATGCCCTTCCTCTTAGTTTATTTATTTAAATGTGGTTTTCATAGACTGGGACAGCACAAATGTACGGAAAGGTACTTCATAACTGAACAAAAAAGGCTGTGGAAGTGAAAGCCTTTGACTTCATTATTGGTAAATGTGTTGCTTTGTATTTCTGCATAAAAATTAAGGCAGCTTTTGAAGTAACATTGGATAAAGTTGCAAACTTAGAATATTAATACTGGTATATTAATAAAATATTTATAAACAGATTTTAGTGTTCTAAGTGAAGTATTAAGTGTGTTTAAATGCAAATATATACTTTGAGGATTGTGAGCAAAGCAGTATTGTGAATAAAAGTAATGTGAATACCTTCCAGCAACTTTTTTATCTTTTTATTTTTATTTTTATTTACATTTCAAATCCCCTTTCTGGGTTTCCCACCCATAAGCTCCCTATCCCATTCCCTCTCCCCCTTCTATGAGGGTGTTCTCCCACCCATCCACCAAGACCCTTCTCGCCTCCCCGCCCTGACATTCCCCTACACTGGGGGCTCAAGCCTTGGCAGGAACAAGGTCTTCTCCTCCCATTCTTGCCCCAAAAGGCCATCCTCTGCTACTTATGCAGCTGGAGCCATGGGTCTGTCCATGTGTACTCTTTGGATGGTGGTTTAGTCCCTGGGAGCTGTGGTTGCTTGGTGTTCTTGTTCTTATGGTGTTGATAACCCCTTTAGCTCCTTCAATCCTTTCTCTAACTCCTCCAATGGGGACCCAGTTCTCAGTTCAATGGTTGGCTGCGAGCATTTGCCTCTGTATTTGTCATGCTCTGGCAGAGCCTTTCAGGAGACAGCCATATCAGGCTCCTGTCAGCATGCACCTCTTGGCATCCCCAGTAGTGACTGGGATTTGGAGGCTGTATATATGGTCTGGATCCCCAGCAGGCTCTGGATGGCCATTCCTTCAGTCTCTGCTCCAAACTTTGTCTCCATATTTCCTTCTATGAATATTTTTGTTCCCCCATTTTATTTATTTATTTATGTCTTTTTAATTTAAATAATATTCCATACTTCTTTGGGCAGAAAAATATTTTGATATGAAAAAGAACCAGTGCAAAGAAGGTCTTGACATCTATAAGAAGTTTTTGACTAGGATGACAAGAATCTCAGAGTTTCTGAAAGTTGCAGAGGTAAGCTGTTTTCAGAGGCTGCAGACTTTTTATTATATGTATAGATTTTAAAGGAAAAATTACCCAAATGAAAGAAATAATTTCAATATGAGAATATATGCCACATACATATGATATATATCCAGTAATATAATTATGCACTATTGAATTTTGTCGATTGGAATTAATATGACATAATATTGAATACGTTATAAACATGCTTTATATTTAACTTATGAGATGGTGAAAGTAGTCTACTTTTATTTATATCTCTACAAAATAAGAATATTGTACGTGGGTGGTAGTTTTACCTGTGTTTAGAATTAACCATTCATTTTTGAAGGCTTACTCTGTTGGTGGGAAATGCTAGGTGTCCGCCTAAGTTCTTCCTCCAGACTGGCCTGCAACTGGGGCTGTATGGTTCAATGTTCATAGTTCAGTTCACAATACATAAGTGAATTTTGCATACTTATTATGAAAGGTTATGTGGTAGTCTAATTTTACAAATCTCTTAAAAATAATTTTTAAGAAGTCAGCATAGAAGACAGTTATGTTTATAGGCATCCTTTATGTTGCAGGGACAGTTCATAAAGATTTTCCCCTTTTCTTTACTCTGTCCATCATTATGAGGGTGCCCCCTGTTTAGAATATTTTGATCACTTATGTTAAAGTCATTACTGTTATCCCTGTGGTAGTTTATTTTTTAGCAAATGGAATGACCTTGTAATGATGCCCATGGGCATTTGCTGTGATGCCAAAAGGTTTTTTAAGGGAGAAATCTGAATTTTTGCTCCCAATTCCCTTAGTACCTGTGGCATATTAAAACTATAGGAGGTAGGGTGTGTATGTAAAGTTTTCAAGTAAGGTTCAGTTTGTTGATTTTCCTTTCTGGTCACTTACCGTCTTTGTATTTGGACGTTGTAGTTACTGTCATACATTGTAAGCTCTTCCATACCTCCAGGTGACAGGTGTGACACAGATGGAATGTGCTCTCTCTTCACTGATCTAGGGAACATGAAACATTCTCCTCTAAAATGTTGCTGTGAGATTGACTTTGGGCTTGCAGTGTCACTGCGGACTTCAGTTCTTAAACGCAACACTAATCTCTTGGAATGCATTCCAAGAGAACAGTTGTCTCAGTCTGAGTGATGAGTTATTAATATCTAAATATGAATGAATTAAAATTTTACTGACTTCTTTGTAAGACTCTTAAAAATTGAGACAAGAGGAAGGTAATTAGAAAATCAAACATAGTCAAGAGAAATACAGGTTCCTGATTTGGGTCCTTTATTACATAGGAAGGTTGTTTTGTTTTGTTTTTGTAATTATTTTTGCTGAGAGTTATCTAGTGCCTCAACACCATGAAAAATATGTTGAGGTTTGGTTGGAGGTAGTTATATCCTGGTTCAATATCACTTCATGTTTGTGAAAATTTTGTTTGCCATAGTAAGCAGACTTATAAAAATATGTATTTTATTTGTGTGTGGGGGTACTTGAATGCCATGGCATTTGTGTTGAGGTCAGAGAAACAACTCCTGTGAGTCCTCTGAGTTTCTTTCCATCATTTGGTTGCCAGGGATCAAACCCAGGTTGACAGGTTTGGCAACAAGTACCTTCTCCGCTGAGCCATATCCTGGCTCTCAATAGAAGACTTTAAATGTATTTTCTAAGGTGACTGTCAGAGGGAGCATTTTTATAGGGGGGGAAAGACAGAAAATTAGTTTAAGGTAAGTTGGTATCATTAGATTTGGGGGTTTTTTCCTCTCTCTTTTTTTTTTAAATTTACATGAGTACACTGTAGCTGTCTTCAGACGCACCAAAAGAGGGCATCGGATCCCATTACAGATGGTTGTGAGCCACCATGTGGTTGCTGGAAATTGAACTTAGGACTTCTGAAAGAGCAGATAGTGCTCTTAACCACTGAGCCATCCATCTAGCCCTTTTTTTTTTTTTTTTTTTTAATGTGCCAGGGAACTTGTTCATAGTTAGACATACTCATTTCTCCCAGTGTTACTATATGGTACTAAAGAGGTAACTTTCATATTATTATAATTCCATGTGTTAAACATAGCATTTCTTTTTTGCAGCAAGTTGGAATTGACAGAGGAGATATTCCAGATCTTTCACAGGTGAGTAGATTGTTAAAGCATGAGGTCACTGTCATGTGTGCTACAGTGCCAAGATGATTAGTGCTGTAGTAGCACCTGCTAAGAGTAGAATGCTTTTCCTTATATATTTTAACATTGTGATACATTGCTGAAGAGGGTTTCTTTTACATTATGACACAAAGAGTGGTCAATTGATCCCTTACTCTGGTGGGTCTTTCCACTGCTATAGCATAACAGTTGCACCATGGAAACGCTCACCTCAAGCATGCATAATGACCCAGGAAAATCATATCTCTGAAATTTTCTATCCAGCTTTCAGCAGTTTCACTTAGTCTCATCTTTCCTAATAGATATCCACTATATAGCCCCGAAGAGGGACCTTGTGAACCTTCTATTATTTATGAGTCTTGTAGGTATCCCTTCACCCTCCAGGAGGGAATTATTTTTGAAGATACTCATGCACAACTCCCACACACTCAAAACACACATGTAAACCTATATTCCACATATGGCAGAAAACATGTTATTTGAGTCTGGCTTGTTTTAACTTGATTGTTTCTACTTATGGCCTACTTATATTCTACTGACAGTATCATGATTTCATTTCATGACAATTGAGTAAAGTTTCACTGTGTATGTATACCACATGTTTCTACATTCATTTATGTATTGATGATGTCTACACTGGTATCACACTATAATTAATGTTAACATTAGAAGTCAGCATGCCTGAGCCTGATGCGTTGACTTAGTATTGTAGCTGGGTCATTTGGTAGTTCTAGTATTAGTTTACACATTTTTTGTTTTATTTGTGTGTGTGTGTGTGTGTGTGTGTGTGTGTATGTATGTATGTAGGGAGGCCAGAAAAGGGCGTTGAACCCCCTGGAGTTATGTGTGCTGCATCTGTGACTACAGGCAAACATATGCCGCAGCCTATTTTTAGAAGTCAGAGGACTACTTTCAGTTCTCTATTTTCACTGCAAGTGACCGTGGCCCCTGAAGAACTATCTTGCAAGCCCTGAGATCTATTATTTTATATGCAAATGAAAAATAAATATCTGCTACATTCTCAGTAATTTGTTTTTACTAAAATTTTACATGTATTAAATATTTAGAAATTTTAGGTTCTTACAAGTTTCTTAGGTTTTATACTTATCTTCAGTTCTTAACATTTTTGGTGATGCTTATTAGTAACTTCCAACTAGTTTGTGTTCCAATAATAATAGTTGTATTTTATTATTATTATTATTATTATTATTATTATTATTATTATTATTATTATTATTATAGCTAAAAAATGTCCACCAGTAATTAGTACAAGAAGAATATGTGTCTGTTGTTCTTATGTGAGATGACATTTGATTTATTTTGTCAAATAGTGTAATAGTTATACAATTCTTAATATTTGCCTAATTTCAGGCCCCCAGCAGTCTTCTTGATGCTTTAGAACAACATTTAGCTTCCTTGGAAGGGAAGAAAATCAAAGATTCCACAGCTGCAAGCAGGTATATCTATCTATCTATCTATCTATCTATCTATCTATCTATCTATCTATCTATCTATGTATATATTTACTTGTTTATTTTTTGACAGTTGAAGATGGGGATTGTTTTTTTCAGAAGTAGATGAAATCAGATGAAGTTCAAAGTGCAGTGTCTCCATCTTGACTTGCTTATGTCTTAGATAGGTTTGAATAATAAGTGTCACCATCACTAGTAACATTACAGTAGAAACAGAGTTCCATGAGTTAACTTTAGTTCTTGATATCAGTAAGTATTGACATATTTTAAGATGATAACAGTGAAGCTTTGGTTCACAATTGTGGTTTCAGTGTAAAAACTTAAATGCTTTGGTGCATATGGTGCTTCAAAAGTAAGAGATAACTTTGTATTAATTTGCTCAACTTTTATAATATCCCTGCAGTTGATACAGTAGTAATACCAGGAAGCAAGCCTAGGATGTCTGATATCATATTTCAATTTTTGTGCCTTTTGATGGGATTGATAATTGTCATGTCTTGTTTTAATCAGTTCAACTTTTAGGCTAATTTCCCAGTTTATCTGTCGAATTAAAAATAGAAGTTATCTCTTGTTGACCTTTAAATACAATTTTTTTTGGTTGGGTGTAGTAATTGAATAATTACCATCTTATGAAGATTTTACTTCTTTATTTAAAATAATATATAAAATAGAAAGACTTCCTTTGGTTCTTTTTTAATTTTATATTGTGTTGATTTCACCCCTTTTTAGTAATAAATTTCAAGCAATGTCAGGTACAGTGGCTCCTACTTATAATCCCAGAACTTGGAAAGTTTGCGTTAGGAGGATGCAGCTTTGAGTTTAGCTTAGGCCATAGAGTAAGTTAAGGCCAGTCTGCACTACAGTGAAAGACTCCTCCTGTGTGTGTCTGTACCCACCCACTCCCCCACACAACCCCCAATTCCAAAGGGGAAAGTCCACAAATGAATTGTTAAATAATACTTTGTGCAAGACTTTCATTTTATAGTAGGTTCTTAGAAATAGTGTAATTACCAAGGTGTTGGACCAGTTGGTTGAAAAAAATCTAGTCACGTGCCTTAGGACTTATCTTGATATGATTGACTTTTTTATTTGTCTTAATTATATGACTTCCATTGAGGCCAGATGTAGTTCTTTATCCTAGAATTTAATGTTGGTTCATGGTTTAGTATGGATGAATGTTTACAAAGCCAAAAATAAGAGGTAATAAATTGTGCATGTGTAATAGAGAATTCTATTCTATCAGTCAGAATGGTAGGTAGCAAGTGCACAGAAAGGGGGTGCCACACAGACTGATGACTGAATTGAAGTCAGAATTCCTTTTCAAGGAACCTGGCATCCACTGGGGATAGGTTTTATGAGTGTTACTGCGGAGAAGCAAGCCTAGATGAGGATGAATTACTATTGGTGTTCAAGCTTCGGTGTGTTCTTGTGGTAGAACTGTTAAGAGCCAGGGTGCTAATTTGCATAGGAGCTGTCTCTGAGAAACTGAAACAGTTTTGTTGTTGCTTTTTTATTAGGACTCTTCTAGGAATATAAAGTCTCTTTCCTATTGCTTCCTTGTCTCGGGAGAGGCTATGTGTTCCAGTGTTGCACTTTTTCTAGACTCCGATATTTAACTATGAAAGCCACATATTTGCATTGTTAAAATTGTTGAATTTTCTAGGTCATTGAGTAGAAGCATCTATCTGAAGTAGTAAGTTTAAGTCCATATACTTGTTTTGGTTTGTCAAAAGCAGAGCCACTTCATTTTATATATTTATGTATTTTATATATTTCTAGATATGAAGTGCTTAGCACAAAGCCAAATTACTTTTATCCTCTTACCCTAGGGCTACAACACTTTCCAATGCAGTCTCTTCTTTGGCAAGCACTGGCCTATCTCTGACCAAAGTGGATGAAAGGGAAAAGCAGGCAGCATTAGAGGAAGAACAGGCTCGATTAAAAGCACTAAAGGTAAGTACGTATGGGCATTCTCTTCAGAAGAACAAGTAGGGGGATCATCATATAAATGAACCTTTTAGGTTTTTAAATGTGTTATCAGTCCTACAGGCTGAAACTCAGTTTCATTTTTCATATTTACTTGGAGTGCTTGGTGAAAAGTCAAGGAGTACCCTTCGGCTATCAAAGCAGAATTTGAAAATGTCCGTTTTTCAGAGTCTGTACCAACAGATCTAGTTTTATATTCCTTATGCTTAGTTCCTTTCTCAACAGGAACAGCGTCTAAAAGAACTTGCAAAGAAACCGCATACCTCTTTAACAACTGCAGCCTCTCCTGTGTCCACCTCAGCAGGGGGAATAATGACTGCAGCAGCCATCGACATATTTTCTACCCCTAGTTCTTCTAACAGGTACAACGAGCAGTAAGGATATTTGAATACTTAGTATAAGACATTATTCAAATTATGTTTTATAGATTCTGTGAGTTTGCTTTGATTTATGATTTTATGTTCACAAATTACTACAAAAGGTGTAATAAATAATACATTTGGTATACTATCTAAATATAAATAAGGTTATATTTTATATGCTTAGAAAATCAAATATGGCTAAATTACTAATTATTGATTGGAATATAATGTAAAGAAATGAATATTTTGGGGCTGGGAGGGATGGATATTCATTAAGTCTTTACAGAAAAGGTGTTACTCCTGTTCAATAGAGAGTTAAGACATGATGCGGAGTTATTTTTCTGGGCCTCTTTAGAATTATGTTAAATAAGGAACATGCCGTTACCTTGCTAGAATTGTTTTTCTTTTTAGGCTTACATTGAAGCTTTTCACTTTATAAAAAAAAAGGTTTTGTTTTGTTTTGTTTTGAGGTGGAGGGGGCAGGACACAAACTAATATAACAAAGTTCATCTAGAAATAAAACTGCTTTTCGAAATATTTTCCTAGCACATCCAAGCTGCCAAATGACCTGCTTGATTTGCAGCAGCCAACCTTTCATCCATCTGTCCATGCTATGTCAGCTGCTCCTCAGGTAGCAAATACATGGGGAGGTAAGTCTTCATTCTGTTCAAATGTTGTGTGCCGTTCTTCCATTTGCTGTATGTCGCTTTCTACCCTTCTCATAGAGTGTTTGGTTATAGTTGACACATGGGAACTTGAGAAATATAAAAGAACAGTAAACTCATTTTTACTCCTGATGAAAATTTAGGATAACTGAAGTATTAAATTCATAGTTAATTATGGAATAAGGTTTAATGAAGATGGAATTAAATATAAGAGGAAGAACCACTTTCTTAAGTATCAGGTCACTTCTTTAGTAAAACTCAGATTGTGTTATCAAACAGTGAAGCATGTTGTAACCAGGTATTGCATGGTAATTCTTGTATTTTTTTAAATTGTATTTTAATTTTATTTATTTAATTAACTTATTTTATGTTAAATGTTGGTTTAACTTAGACCTGTAAGATAACAGGAATGTCCTTCAATAGGTTTTTAATTCTAAGATGATCACGGTTTAACACCTTTAAAGCAGAGTGGCAATGAATGTCTATTTTGCAGTTTTAGTTGATTTAAAATCCTCTCCTTTGCATGGATTTGGTGTGTATGTATTTTTACACATACATACATACATACATACATACATACATACATACATACATACATACATGGATTTGGTGTGTATGTATTTTTACATACATACATACATACATACATACATACATACATACACACACACACATACATACATATGTTATTACTATATAGTCACCAAAAATTGCTGGAAAGAGATTTTCAGAAAAATGATGCTAAGTAGAAAACTATAAAACATAGTAAAATTTGCTTTCATAAAACATTTGAATTATTAAATTTTTACAGAACATGAAATAGATTTTCACCTTTGATCATTTGAATTAAAAATACAGTTTTTATGCTTCTTTCCTTCCTTTTTTCTTCTCTCTCCCTTCCCATCTCCTCCAAGGTTCCTTTGTGTTTTCCTGTTTTGGTGTGGTAACGCGTACTGCTGCCAAGACATGTCACACACTGGGCAGATGCTCTGCCATTGCGCGATGTCACCAAAGACAACTGCTCTGTATACTAGAATCTAAGCTCTGTGAAGGCAAGGGCTATCATTAGTACCCTAGAGAGCACTTCGTGGTGCTTGTCGTGGGGGGCTTGTGTTGTGCCAAGGTGCACATGTGGAAGTCAGAGAACAATTTGGTGGTGTAATTTTCTCCATCCACCTTTAGGTTCTAAGGATCCAACTCAGGTCTCTACTCTGAGCCCTGTTCTTCTCATGCTATAGCCTAAGCTGGTCTTAAACTCATGGCAGTCCTTCTGCCTCAGGCTCTACATTTTAGGATAGTAGGGATGGAACCATCATACCCAGCCCTAGAATACTTCTTGCTATATGTAGCTATAAATTATTAATATAATAAGTACGTTGTGGAATAAATGGACAAATTTTTCTTCAGGACAGATTGAATCTATTTCAAAAGGAATAGAGAATTAAGAATTATAAGCACTTGATTTTTTAAACATGTTTTGTGTAAACATTAAGGTTAGCTTAACAAAATCTTGAGATTTGAGCATAATTTCTAAAGAAAGTTGTTTAATAAGTATTTTAGAATTATTTTCAAATTAAACTATAAGCAGTGAATTAAAGGTTAAGAAAGGAGTTTCTTGGTGCTGGAAAGATGGCTCTTGCCAAGGATCTAGTTGAGTTCCTAGCACCCATGTTGAGCAGATCAAACTACAAGTCTGACGCCTCCAGCCTCCTTACACAATTACATTCCCATACAGAATCACAGACAGAAACAGATTAAAGACAGTGTAAAAATAAAAAATAAAGTTTCCCTTCCTTCTCTCCTCCTCCCCCCCTCCTTGCCTCTTCCCTTTCCCCCTCCTTCTTTTTTGAGACAGTGTTTCTCTATATATCCCTGGCTGTTCTGGAACTTGCTTTGTAGACCAGGCTAACCTCGAACTCACAGAGATCCACCTGTGTCTGCCTCTCCTGAGTGCTGGGATTAAAGGTGTACAGCACAGCACCTAGCAGAATGGTGTTTCTTAATGTTCTAACAGATCCCGGTATTACATTTTGAGTTTGATACATTTTTATTCTTCTTTCTACTTAATCTCAGTTGTACATTTTTAAGGGATGAGGGTTGGAGGAAGGTCTCTATTTGTCCTGGCTGTCCTGGAACTTGCCATGTAGAGTAGGCTGGCCTCAAACTTCGAGAGTACCTCATATCTCTGCCTCTCTCTGATCCTTTGCTGGTATTAAAGGCATACAACCACCATGCCCAGCTCATTTGGAGTGTGGGCTGGAGAGATGGGTCAGTAGTTCAGAACACTTGCTGTTCTACTTAGATTCAGTTCTCACTGTACATGTTATCTCAAACATTTCTGTAACTCCAGTCCCAGGAAATCTAATGTCCTTTTCTGGCCTGTATAGGCACCAGGCATGCACACATGTATTTACGTGGACTCAGAACACTCACATGCACATAAAAGAAAAAAAATAAATATATTTTTCAAATGTTAGCATTATTAGTGAGGCCATTAAGTAGTTTTAACGTCTTTCCTTTTTAATTTTTTGATAGTTAGCATTTACTTATTTATTTATTTAAAATAGTTGATGGCTCCTTATTAGTCCTGCTTCCATGAGTGGTCAAGACTAAGGGAAAAGAGAGGATGGGCCGATTGGTACAAGGAGAGGATGTTTCCACAACATTCCCTTTACACATAGAAGTAACAGATAGACAGAGTCTTTCTTACAGTTGGAAGTTAGTCTTCCATTAACTTTATTTAAAACTGTATTTGCTCCTTGAGATTGATTGTACTCATGAGTCATTTTTCCATTATGGAGTCCCAAGGACCAAACTCAGGTTGTCAGGCTTGGTGACAAGTGCCTTTATGTGCTGAGCCATGTCACCAGCATTTCTTTATTTTAAATAAAGATGCTAAAAAGTTGTTATTTTAGCTAGACTAAAGTTTTTATAGGTAAGTATATTCATTTAAAAAAATGAAGATGTAAAATTCCTTTTGAGTATATCATGATCAGTAACTTGAACAATGATAAGTAAAACTCTCTGGAATGATTTAACTCATGCAACAGATGGCGTGTTTCCTGAGGAAAGTGGTTTTCAATGATTTCACTCTAGAACAATGGTTTCGTGTCCTATTAGCAAAAATATTTTCTAATAATCTATATAAATATATGTAGCCATGTGTGTATAATAATTTTGTTTTAAATTATTTTGCTTTGTTTGCTATTTCTTTTAGTAATTTGCACCATGTTTTAGCATTTACCTTGTTACACATGAGTAACGAAGACTTTAAAAATATAAATTGAATGCTAGGCTTGATGGCATATGCCTTTAATCCCAGCACTAATAAGGCAGAGGCAGGTAGATCCCTTATGAAAATGAGGCCAGTTTGGTCTACAGAAAGAGACTCCATCTCAAAACAGACAAAATCGAACGCAATGGGAAGAGGAGGAGTAAAAATCTCACTGTTTCTTTTCCAAACCCTTAACATGTAAGGAAAGGAATGTAGTCTTTACTATGAAGCCTTTAATTTACATTGAATTAAACCCCTACTTTCTCATAAAAATATTTAACTTAACTTGGTAATAGTTTTAGTGTTTGATTTCTGCATGATGAGGTAGCTGAAGTAAAGGACTTCAGTCAGTACAATAAATGGTTGAGTTATTGTTTATATCCTTGATGTTCAGATTAGGATTTGGCTTTTTAATTGAGACTAATTTATAATAAAGAAATCTTACATATAAAAGAATTCATCAACAGTAAAACAAAAAAAAAATCTTTGTTCTGTTTTGTTTTGTTTTAAATAATGTGGCTGCAACCCAGAACCTCAAGCATCGTAGGCAAATGCTTTGAGGTTGAAATTTAAAGCCTGCTTAGACAACATGAGACCTTGTCTAAGACAAAACAGAAGGTAAATATAATGGACAAAATTATTTTTCGAAAGTTTTAAGGGTGTTAGGGACATCACTCAATAGCTCAAATACTTTCTGCCCAGAAAACCAGAGGTCGAAAATTTGGGTCCTTGGAATCAGTGTAAATGTCAGGTAGTTATGGTACCCTATTGGTCATTTCAGATTTTTAGATGCTAATTGGAAACACCATCTTATGAGTAAGCTTGCTAAATTGACTAGCAAACCTAACCTGAATAGAGGTCAAAGGAGTTATAGATGTCTGCGTCAGGCCTCCACGCCCATACTCACACAGACACAGAACATATCACTCACAAGTACACTTCATGCACATGAGAGAAAGATAAACACAGTTTTGAGATTTGTTAGTTTAAGTTAGAATAGCCAGAACATCATCATCATAATAGTTTGTGCCTATTATTTTGTCTACTAATTAGCACTACCTAGATTAATTGCAGTGTTTTGTCAAATAGAACAAATGCTTGCTTTCTTATTGTCTGATTGGTCTACCATGAGTGTGGATGCACATTTTTTTTTTTTGCATGTTTTCTATTATTTGCTTAGCAAAGTAAAATGCACTTTAAAACTATACATTATGCTGGGCCATGGTCAAGCACACTTTTAATCTGAATGCTTGGAAGACAGAAGCACACAGATCTGTGAGTTTAAGGCCAGCCTGGTCTACAGAGTGAATCCCAGGTTGACCAGGGCTACACAGAGAACAACAAACCTCTACATCAAGTATTTCCAAAGGATACGTCCAACTCTGCTAGTGAACTCTAAACTCAAATGTCCTTAGTATCCAAGGAATTACACTGGATAGATAGCTTTAATGTAAGCACCAGTGCTTATTTACCAAACCAGGGTCCCTGATATGCTCAGTAGAAATGAAAACCAGGCCAGTTGGATGGTTCTCAACAAGACTTGAGGCTGAGACAAGTTTATTTCAAGCAATTAGGCCTTTATATACTTATCAAAACAGAATGTATCTGTGGCTGCTATAATGGTGGTTGCAATCTAGAAAGGGTGTGCAGGATTAGTGTCTAGAACTAATTGTTCTGCCAAATGCATACATGCCTCCCTGACTTCTATGTTTCACTGCCTAAGGGAGTGCGTACCTTGGTTTCTCAGGAATTAAAAAGCACTCAGAGCGACAGAAGCCATGGCCTCTAACTTAAGAAACCTATGTCACATGCCTCTCAAGGTGACTAGTCCACGCCATCTGCATGATTCTCTGTATATTGCATTCTGGCTGTTTACTGTTTATTTCTGATTTCTTTTTGTTACTTCCCATTTCTCCCCCTACTGCTCAGTTTTTGATTGTTTTTGCATGCGTCAGAAGGACGTTGAAGGGGTTGGGGATTTAGCTCAGTGGTAGGCCCTGAATAAAAGCTCTGAAAAAAAGAAGTAAAAAAAAAAAAGGACGTTAAAGTATCATTTGAGTAGTTCATTACTGTATTTCGTGGTTTGAACTGATTTTCTTAGTGTTAATTGATAGCCTATAGGAATATTTACTTCCTAGACAAGTACTTATGTTAAAAAAAATTAAAATATTATTTAAAGAGGTTTTGTAATTAAACCCATAACTGTTATTTTCTTGTGATCTTTTTTTTTTCTCCTGGTTTTTAAGTCCGTACATTTAGAGTTAATAAGTGCTTGCCTTGATTTCATTGACTCAAAGAGAAGTATACCTGTTGTAGTGAGTGAGCTGGCTAGCTGGCCCTCAGTTCTTTGTGTAGTTATTGTTGATTTTTGTAGTCTTAAAGCAGCAATAGATCAAAGAGGTGACTGGGTGAAAATCTTCTTGATGCTATATATTTGTTATCCCTTTTCCCCCTTTTTCCTTTAGTTAACTGTTTAAATCTTAAGAGAAAGCTTTCATCACTTAGAATGAGGCATCGGAACAGGAAATATCTAATTCAAGAATAAAGATAGAAAATTGGAAGGAAAAAAGCTTCTTAGTTTTTTGATGGGAACATCTGTTATCCTGTAGGAAATTAATTTAAGACTTTCTTTCAAAGCTGTTCCCAGACTGGACAGTCATCTTTCTTAATTGTTAGCAGGTCCTTTCTCTTTTCTTTCTTTCTTTTTTTTTTTTTCTTTTTTTGGAGCTGGGGACCCAACAGGGCCTTGCGCTTGCTAGGCAAGCGCTCTACCACTGAGCTAAATCCCCAACCCCCTTTCTCTTTTCTTAAACCTTGTATTCATTTTGTTTTAGTTTCCTGATTTTAGAACTTAAACAGGAGTATTATAAATGTTAGAATCAGTTTTTTACCTTAATTTGAAGTGACTCCTTAATTATTCAAATTTGTTTATACTATACCTTTACCAAATGTTTTATTTCAACGATGTGAGTAAACAGATTATGCCCTCAAAACCAGTATTCTCAGCTAGAGCAGGTACAAGGTGAGTGGCCCTTAAAGAAATATTTTGGTGGTTATTCTCTTATTTAACTATGTGACTATTGGCTTTCTCATATGGGAGAGGAAGTCTTTCTGTAATGTTCTGCTGTGATTGTTACTGGAGACATTTTTTCCCTAAGGATTTCTATGTGTTAAATACAATTCTTTCATCTTAGTTATTATGTATATATTTGTGTATAAAATTAATAATAATAATATAACTACTACTTTTCACTTTGCATCTTTTGACTAATCACAATACTAATGTATTACTTCCTTTCTTCATTTTGCTGTAATTCACTTGGACTGCACAGATCCTTTCTCTGCTACTCTAGATGCTGTTGATGATGCCATTCCAAGCTTAAATCCTTTCCTCACAAAAAGTAGTGGTGATGTTCACCTTCCTATTTCTTCAGATGTATCCACTTTTACTACTAGGACACCTACTCATGAAATGTTTGTTGGTAAAGTACCATTTAACTTTTTCCCCAATTAATGTCTATACTAAGGTTGCTTTTTTATTTTTATTTTTTCTATGTGTTAGTTACTTTTAAAGTGCTATGGTGATTACTTTGGATTTTAACATCAAATTTTAAAATTAACTGAAGTGATAATGTAGTAAGATTCTTTAAATACTCCTGGTTATATTTAATCTAGACTTTAGGAAACAGATTTCTTTGAATTTTCTGTGTTTTGTCTGCTGTAGTGTAATAACTTGTGTAGTATCCTGTTAATTAGTTTACAGAATTAATAAAAGTAGCATGTACACATACATGTTTATATGTATGTACTGGAAGGAGAGCAGTTATTCTTATTAAAACTATTGCAAATCATAATTTCATATTGCCCTAAATGATACTATCCTGAGTCTCCTTTCATCATTTCATTGCTTGTCCAAAGATAAAAGAAAAGAGAACGTGTTACATTTTAAGTCACAAATTCGAAAAGTGATAGTAAGTTTTAAAATATATACTAAAGTCGAAAAAGAAAAAGCTAGAATCTTTGTCAAGGTTGCTTTGTCTGACTTGTGTTTTAATTCCTTTTGGTTCCTCTATCCCCAGTCCTTCCTTTTTTCTTTCATCCTGTATCCCTTGTTTATGTGCCTTGTCAGAATTGTCTTAGTACTCAAGCTTACCCTGATACTGCTCTTATATGTCATGAGCCTTCTACGTTGCTGGCTTACTTTGTTGATTTATTATTATACAAGAGAAGCACCCCCCCTCCCACACACTGTAAAGTAAGTTTTCATAACCTCCTCTCCTCTACAAGGTAGGTCTTACTGTGTATCTCTGGCTGTTTTTGGAAAACACAGTATGTAGATTAGACTATCCTTGAACTCTTGGAGATCTGCCTGCCTCTACTTCCCCAGTCCTAGGTTTAAAAATATACCCTACAACAGCTGGCTCATTTTTCATAAACTTGTTAAGAATAAATAGGCTTGCTCCCCTACATCCTCCTCCCTCCCCCTTTCACCTCCCCTGACCTGCTCTGTTACTGAAGATTGAACCTAGGAACTTGGGCACTCTCAGCAGATTATACCTCTGAGCTATATCTCAGTCCTTACTTGCTTTTTAAGTTGTGTCCCCTATCTATTCTTGTTTTCCTTTTTTTTTTAATCACATTATGATTTTATAAGAAGATACCTTATGCCTTCTAATCTATACTTATTACTTAGATATCTTCGTGAGTGTATTTTACCTTAATTTTACTAGCTTGTAGAATTTAAAGCTCTGTATTCATTGATTTCTTTTCAACAGTGGTGGGTTTTTTGATTTATTCATCTGTATGTATGTATATGTCTGTGTATGAATATATATAGCATGTGTGGGTGAGTGCTCTTGAAGGCCAGAAGAGAGTATTAGTTATACCTGGAGCTGGAGTTAAAGGCAGTAGTGACCCACTTGATTTGGATGCTAGGAATTGAATTCTGGTCCTTTGGAAGAGCTGCAAATACTCTTAATCATTGAATCACCTTTGTAGTCCTGCAAATGTGTTTTTGTTAGTGTACTATAATAAAAATAAGCCCAGATAATTTTGTGTGTTTATGCACAGTACTTGATTCCCTTAATTTGTCATTAAATGTATATATGCAGTCTGGGAATGGTTGGTGTATGCCTTTAATCCCAGCACTTGGGAAGCAGAGAGAGGTGGATCTCTAAGATTGAGACCGGGGTGGTCTATACAAGAACCTGTCTCAAAGAGCAAAAAAATGTATGTATACAGCACAAATGAAGAAGTGAGTTTCTTGACACTTTAAAAGGGAATTTATGAGGATATTTGATAGAAAAAAATGTTTGTTTTTGTTTGCATTCAAGTTCTACTTTAGACTAACTTTACATAATTATTTAGTCTTTGTGAGTCTATGAAAGTTGGTGTTCTTGTGGAGCAGTCATGAGTTTATATGTGAATGTTTAATGTCTAACACTATGCCAAACATTTACAAATATCACAAAACTATCATGAAAAGCACTTTGTATAAGTGGAATGCTTCAAAATTTGGATATATTTCTTAACCTAAATTGTTTATGCATCTTTAAGGCTGATTATTTGCATTGCTTTTATTTGTAGAATTGTTGAGTCATTTGTGTTTCCAGAACCCACATATTGTCTCACAGCTGGTTGTAAATTTCATTTTTTTAAAAATTTTTTATTAGATATATTTCTTTACTTAAATTTCAAAGGTTATTCCCCCTTCCCAGTTTCCTGTCCATAAGCCCCCAATTCCTCCCCTCCCCCATACAGGTATTTCCCCCTATACATCCCCCTTATTGTCCTCCCCCCCCATTCCCCTGCACTGGAGGTCCAACCTTGGGAGGACCAAGGGCTTCCCCTTCCCCTGATGCCCCAACAAGGCTATTCTCTGCTACCTATGCAGTTGGAGCCCTGGGTCAGTCCATGTATAGTCTTTGGGTAGTGGCTTAGTCCCTGGAAGCTCTGGTTGGTTGACATTGTTGTTTTTATGGGGTTGCAAGCTCTTTCAGCTCTTTCAGCTCTTTCAGTACTTCCTCTGATTCCCTGTAAATTTCCTTTTTTAAGGTTCCAGAGCACTCTTCTGTCTCCTAGGGGACATAAGACAGGTACTCATTGCACACACATGCAAGCGGAGCATCCATACGTAAAAATATATATTTTAAAAATTATTATAGATAATAGTAAAATTTTATTTTTCTCCTGTTTGTATAAAGTGAATATATAGGATAAACTAAAATATTCAATAATATTCTGGAATCAACTAACTGGATATTCAAGTGTTAATTCTATTACTAAGTAAATCTTTGGCCTTAGATGAAGTTGTTTAATCTATTCAGTTTGCCAACCCAGCCAGTTTCTCTTTAAAAAAATTTTTTTTAGTGTGGCATGCGTCCTCTCTACCAGCTCCAATGTTCTGGGTCCTCAAATGAAAGACACACACACACACACACACACACACACACACACACACACACACACACAAAGACACACACACCTTTTTTGTAGTATGCCTTTTTTTTTTTTTTTTTTTTTCGGAGCTGGGGACCGAAGACAGGGCCTTGAGCTTTGCTTGGCAAGTGCTCTACCACTGAGCTAAATCCCCAACCCCTTTGTAATGTGCCTTAATCAGCTCAATAGCTGGGCCACTCTCAAACCTACATGTGGCCAATGCGTCCCCTCTGATAATCCTGAGTTATCACTTACTAAAGTCTATATTCCATCTTTGCTGCCTTAGACCCAATTGGAGGTGGGGCTGGGGTGCCCTGGGGCCACTCTTCCCCACTCTTACAGGATTGGTATGCGCTGTCTCCTGTGCCTCTCAGATCTGACTTTACTCCTTCCCCAGCATGGCAGTTGTTCTTCCTTCTTCCTCTCCCAGTCCCCTTAGCCACAAATTCTAAAGTCCCACCCATCTCCCTGCGCAGCCTTTGGTGACCAGCAACATTATTTACCAATCAGAACCATCTGGGGGGCAGGGAACCTCCATTTCTTACATGTAGAGTCTCCTGAAATTTTGGGAACCCAATTAACATAATACAAGCATTAGACAAAGTCCACCATAGGTTGTGGGCATATATCTATATGCAAGCACCACAGCTCACATGTAGACGTCGGAGAACAATTTGTTGCAGTTCGTGTACTCATTCCACCCTGTGGGTTCTAGGATTGAACTAAGGCTTGATGCCTTTACCAATTGAACTATCTTGCTAGCCTGTTTATTTTTTTTTCCCCATTTTTATTAAATTGGATATTTCTTATTTACATTTCAAATGTTATTCCCTTTCCTGGTTTCCAGGCCAACATCCCCCTAACCCCTCCCCCTCCCCTTCTATATGGGTGTTCGCCTCTCCATCCTCCCTCCATTACCGCCCATCCCCCAAGAATCCTGTTCATTGGGGGTCCAGTCTTGGCAGGACCAAGGGCTTCCCCTTCCACTGGTGCTCTTACTAGGCTATTCATTGCTACCTATGCAGTTGGAGCCCAGGGTCAGTTCATGTATAGTCTTTGGGTAGTGGCTTAGTCCCTGGATTTCTAGCCTGTTTTAAAAGGTGTTTGGGATGTTTTTCTGTCCCAGTGCTAGTTATTTTGGGCCTCTCAGTTCATATATTATGAGATTGGCTCCAAATATTTGTCTGTGGATTGGTGCTGACCAATGACGGTTTTCTCAGGGTCTTAGGTAAAGCAAGAGTAGGTTCTTTCTCTTTCTTTTCTCCCTCCCTCCTCCTCTCTCCCTCTCCCCTTCTTCCTTCCCTTCCCCTCCCTCCTTCTTTTCCTCTCCCTCTCTTCTCTCTGTCTCCCTTCCTCTTTCCCCTTAGAGTGTATCTTTTGAAGTAGTGGTGTTAGTTGGGTTTGTTGTTTGCTTATTGTTTGTTGAGGTAGTGTGGCCCAGATTAGCCCCAGATGCCTTCTGCTTCTACTCTCTGAAAGTGTTTTTGTTCTTGTAGCTTTCCTCAGTGTTATGTACCTATATGTCTGTAGGATGTGTTTGTGTGGTGTGTGTATGCTATGCCCTGACATGGAGGTTAGTTTGTGGAGTTGGTTCTCTGCTATGGAGTTCTGGTAATTGGTCTCAGGATGTGAGACTTCCATGGCAAGATCTTTACCTGCTAAGCCATCTCGTTGGCTCAACATTGAGGTTTTGTGTTTTTGTTTGAAGTAGCTTTTTAAGTTGAGAATCCTGCTAAGTAACTGAAAAAATGACAGAAGAATGTTATGTTAATCATATCTTTACTTTTATTTATAGTTATTATAATTGATATAATAACTTATATGTACATTTATTATACATTTATCTACCTATATCAATGTGTACATGCACATTGATATACAGAAAAGATGACTATCTTAGAAATATGTTGCTTGCTTCCCCCAGACATTATTACAAATTATTTGAAATTACATTTTTGTCTTTGTAGGATTTTTTTTTTTTTTAGACTTGAGGTACATGTTTTGGTGTTTTTTTTTTCCTTTTTAACCTTTCTTTTTGTACTTATAGCTAATTATTTTTTAGTTATTCAATTAATCACCTTAAAGACTTGAGAAGATGGTTTTCCTATAATAGGAAATAATGAAGTTGTTTTAAGATTGCTGTAAAGGGACATTATAAAAGAAATTGAGCATTAGCTATAATATACTAGATATAAATTATTGTTACATATATGGCCAATAGGGTAGTGTTCCTTTAGCCAAAATTAATCCAAAAGTCCTTGAAGAAGTATACATCTTACAATGTGGTGGTAACATGAGCACATGTGTAAGCACTATAATGTTTTACACTTAAGAAGCTATGGGAAGGGCTGGAAAGATGGCTCTGGGTGAGAGCATTGACTGCTCTTCTAGAGGTCTTGAGTTCAAATCCCAGCAACCACATGGTAGCTCACAGCCATCTGTAATGAGATCTGGTGCCCTCTTCTGGTGAGTCTGAAGACAGCTATAGTGTACTCATAATAAGTAAATAAATAAATAAGTAAGTAAATAAATAAATATTTTTTAAAAAAGAAGCTCTGATAAGAACTATTATTAAGCCCATAGAATGTTAAAATATTGAACACTTACAATGTTAATAAATCCAAGAGTCTAGAATTCTGAGATCCTTTTGAAAGACTGGTCAAAAGATGTAAATACTAAATGATTTTATACTATGTATTTGTTTCACATCCTGAGACCAGTGTTTTTAAAGTAAAAGTAATTTAAGGGTTAAAACAAGGCCAGACTTTAAATAATATTAAAAACCTATGGATCTTAAATATTCATATTATAACCCCAGATACTAGTTTAAACTGGGATCACTAATATGTACACCACTTTGTAAGGAAGGGTATCAGAAAACCATTGGAGGGGCTGAAGAGATAGCTGAGGGGCTGAGCACTGGCTGCTTTTTCAGAGGATCCAGGTTCAGTTCTCATATCACATGGCAGTTCACAGTCGTCTGTAACTTTAGTTCCGGGAGATCTGATGCCTTCTTTCACTCCACAGGATCCTGCTTATGTATGGGGCATATAAGCTCACACGATCAGGCAGGCACACACACACACACACACACACACACACACACACACACACACACACACACACACACACACACACACACAAAGAGAAAGAGTAAGAAACAAAAACTTTTAAAATTGCTTAAGCCAGCAGTGTTCTTCATATTCTTGGGAAATTGAAGTGAGGTTTTGAAGATGGGTCTCCTCTCTGGGAGAAAGAGAATCTATGTAGAACTTGAGAAGTTCCCTTGTTGATATAAATGCTAACCTTCTAAAATCAGGTGCTTTTATTTATGTTTTTTTCATTCTGACTTGATAGAACCTAGGAAGCAAGAGATTTTAGAAGAAAGTCACTACAGCCTCATATAAGAATCTCTTTTTGGGATCCTTTGCAGACTATTTACCTAAATATTTTTAGTGATTCAAAGCTCCTCAAGTCATGCAATAGGTAACCTTTTTAGATGGTTTTTAATTATTTTTAGCTTCTATAATTTTACATACTCAACTTTAGGAAAATATAACCTGAGAATTAAAGCTTTTATGTTTACTCAGCATTAGCAGGTCTCCGAGACTCAATCTGGGTACTTGTTATGATAGCACTATTAGGTCCGGGATAAAATTAGAAAGTGAGGTTGTTTTGTTGTATGGGTCTATGTTTCAGGCTAGTTTTAGGTTAATTAACATACTTGGTCCCATACCCGTCATTCCTAGTGTTAAAAATGGTAAGTGAATTGAGAGAGTAAATGGGAGTTGAAAGAAGAATTTTTTTTTTTAATATGTTCTAAAAACAGGCAGAAACATTTGTGAGATTGCAACTTTTAGAATTCTGGCAGTTCTCAGATTATCTTAAACCATATAATTTTTGGGACAGTGATATGGCTCAGTGGGTTAAAGGTGGCTTCTGCCAAGAAGTGAGACCTGAATTTGTATCCCAGACTTGCATGGTGGAAAAAAAGAACTAACACTCAGAGTTGTCTTCTGACTGTAGCACACGCATGCCCACAAGCATATACACAGGCACACACAAATAAATGTAACAGGAAAACGGTTTTCTTTTAATTGTAACCATTTGGGTGAAGTAGGGAAAGCGAAAGTAGGTAAGAGATACAGGATACAGAAGGTTGTAGGAAGAGAGATAGCATGGTGTTTTAAATGACTTCATGTTTTAAGAAATTATAAGATGCAAAATTAATATAAAATACAGGAAAAGGTTTCATTTCTATGATGAAGTAAACTCATGGTTCAATATATGTTGTTTATTCTGCGTTTTCTTAGTGGGAGATTTTAATGGAAATGTAGCTGGTGTTGTTGATGGTTCATTCCTATAATCTCAGCATTTGGGTGCTGAGACAAGAGGATCATTTGGACCACAATGTGATACTATGTCTTTAAAAAACAGGAATGTGATATATAATGGATAAAACTTTTGTTTTAAAAACTAGCTTTTTTTGTTAAGGAATTTATTACTTTCCCAATTCTATTACCATTATATTAAAGGTAATTTATAGTGATTTAAATTAATTTAAAGGTAATTCATAAGTGAATTAAGTGAATTTAAAGGTAATTCATATATTTCACATTTATATTTAACTATTGATGTAGTATGTAGAGAATTAAGGATTTTTGCATTTTGCTTTTTCTTAGGATTCAGTCCTTCTCCGGTTACACAGCCACATCCTTCAGCTGGCCTTAATGTTGACTTTGAATCTGTGTTTGGAAATAAGTCTACGAATGTTGCTGTAGAGTCTGGTGGTAAGAAACGAATTTTTGTTGTTTTTATTTAAAATATGATAGCATTTTAATGTAGATCCTCTATAGAAAACGTGATGCTGCTTTTAGTGTTTATAAGTTGGAGTAAATTGATCTTCTTTCCCCCAAACCACTTGATGGGAACTTAGAGTATTAATTTTACCTTTTTCTTGGTAGCATTTTAGAGTTTAGAGAAGTTTTCTTTGTTCCATTGCACAAAAGAGAACAATTTCTTGGTAAAGTGCTAAATTGTTAGTGACTATTTGGAAAGTGCTATATAGCTTTTCAGTCATAAGTTTTTCTTCTGCTGAAATGAATACTGACCATTCAGTATTACAGTGTGTGAGGTTATTTTTTTAAACTGAGGACATAGTGAGTAGTACCCTGACGTGTTTAGATAGGTTCTACATAAGTAAGCAGAGTATGTTAAAAGGTTAAAGGCGTTTTTGGAAATTATTTTAATAGTGATTATTATTAAGGTGCACCTACAAATTTGTATTTTAAAAACTATAAAACTCTGGAATGAGGATTGTACTTTATGTTTCTTGTTAGCTTGAAGTTTATAAAGTACATATGAACTTTAATGTTCTAATTTTACTCCTAAAAGGAAATGACCACTGACTTTGACTAACAATTAAATTTTAACTTTAAAACATATTGAGGTGTTTTTAGTTACATAATATATAATTAGTTATCCATAAAGTAAGAAGCAAGCTTGTTTGTATGGACAAAGACTTTATTTAGTGTATACTAGTAGGTTTATAGTTTTATATTTGAAAGATCATTTGCATGTGCACGTAGGCACATTTGGAGGCCAGAAGAGGGCATTGGATTCCCTAGAACTAGAGTTATAGTAGGCAGTTGTGAGCCACCATGTGGTAAAGGGAACCAAGGGACTCATCTCTCCAGTCCCTGACGTAGGAGCAGGGTGAGAAGCTCTCTAATGTATGCCCTCTTGGGCATGTGAGATGGCTCAGTGGTAAGGATGCTTAACTGCAAAGCCTCATAACCGTAGTTCAGTCTCCAGGATTCACATTGGAGGAGAGAATAAACTCCTTCAGGTTTTCCTTTGACACATACACATACATGTTTTTTAAAAAACAGTTTATTGTGGCTGAGCATGTTGGTATGCCTTTAATTCCACCACTAGGAAGGCAAAGATTGGTAGACCTCTGTGAATTCGATGTCAGCCTGGTCTACATAGATGTTCTGGCCCAGTTAGAGCTATGCAGTGAAGACCTGTCAACCTTTTTTTTCTTTCTTATTTTTTTAAGTTAAAAGATTTAATATTTTAAAATTGTGTGTACAGAGGTGGGCAGGTTCCTGCACAGAGTGCAAGTACCTGCAGAGGCTAGAGACATTGGGCACCCTGGGCTCAGGTTACAGTGGTCCCACCTGATGTGCCTACAGAGAATCTCTCAGCCATTTCTTCAGCTCCAATATAAGACATTATAAAATATTCTTTCTCAACATAAAAAGGGACTTTAGGATTGAGTGTTTAGGAAAATTGTGCTGGAATAGGGAGAGATTTACAATCCCCTTTGATAGTGTTTTGTTATCACCCCCTTTAACCTGGATATGATTCTGTCATTAGATCTTAGGCATACTATTTCTGTTACGTTCACTTGAAGATGGCAGATTTTTCTTCTTTCCATGTGAGGGCATTTCCCGTGTTCTGGGAAAACTTCCAGTGAGTAAACAAGGAGAAAAGAGAGAGAACTCCTTAGAAAGCTGTAGCCCATGAAGTTCCTTACGCATCCCATTTCATCTGTTTGTAACTTTAAGGCTTTGATGAACTAGGTGGACTTCTCAAACCAACAGTGGCCTCTCAGAACCAGAGTCTTCCTGTTGCCAAACTTGCGCCTAACAAATTAGTGTCTGATGACTTGGATTCATCTTTAGCCAACCTTGTGGGCAGTAAGTAGTCCTTTGCTTCTTCAGTCATCCTTAAGCTTAAGTTGTTCATTAATATGATTCTAGTTTTTAAATACTTTTCTCTTTCTTAGATCTTGGCATTGGAAATGGAACCACTAAGAAGTAAGTGTCTTATTTGTATTATTTAACTATTAGATAGAACCTGATGTTACCATCACTTCAGACATACATTTAGCGATGTCAGCTTGGTACTATAAATGCTCAGTATGCTCATATTGTACAGAAACATTGTGTGTTTGTGTTCATTTAAAGTGATGTAAGCTGGAGTCAACCAGGTGAAAAGAAGTTAACTGGAGGATCTAACTGGCAACCAAAGGTTGCACCAACAACTGCCTGGAGTGCTGCAACAATGGTGAGCTGGAACAGTTACATATTACTACCTGAACGTATAACAAACATGTAACATAGACATAAGTAGAAACATTATTACTAAGTTTTATTAAGTACTTCATTGTTTCTTTAAAGCTGATTGACTGTCTTTGTCAGGCACATTTTAACCCCTAACCTGTATTTAAAATGATTCCATATTAGACATCATTCTAGTGCATAATGTGTGACTGTGATAAGAGCTATTATTTTTCTCCCACTTGGTACAAACACAGTTACTAAGAAGTGCAGCAGTGTTGCAGAGTTCTTGAGTAATGGAATACATACTTAGTGTGTCACCTAGAAGCAACAGATAGGGAGCTCTTTATCATACTGTCTTGTTGCTCTCAAATTTATTTCTTTTTTGTAACATAAAATCTTTATATCCTTTAGACCTGATGATGAGTAAACAATTTATTTTCTTAGGTTTTCTTAGTATTATATAGTTTATGGAGTTGATTCTAATTATTTGTGGCCACTCAATATTTGATTGAAGTCCCCCTGATAACTGAATTAGTGAGCCGTTGCTAGGGGAAACATTCATATATTTCACATTTTAATTTCACATCCTAAAAAGCTGCATTCTAAGCCAGACATACTAGTGCATGGCCTGTAATTCCAAAATTTGGAGGCAGAACCTCTAATTTATTCCATCTTACTGAGGAATGAACAATTTACATACCTCTGCACATGTTCATGAAAGTACTGTGAATGTTGAACTTGGAGATTATAAAGTTCACTTAATACCAAACAGATATTAACAGTGTTTGTTAGTTAAGTAGCAGCTAGAACTAAAGAAGTTCTATTGATGTTTTAACTACTGTAAGGCATTGTGAACCCAGAATAGCTTATGACCACTTTTCCATCTTTGGCCTGCTTTATCTTCATCTACCAAGTTTCTTCTCCCTTAGTCAGGGAAATACATACCCCTTTCTTTCAGTGGGATGATAGCAGGGTTTTGATCACTTAGGTGCTGTATAGTCTAACTCCCCCCTCCCCCCCCCAGTTGTTGTTAGAAAGCTCCATTGTGTTTAATAAAGTCCCTTGTAGGATATTGCTCTCTTTACTTTGGGTTGCTTATATGCTAAAGTTGTGGGCTGAGGCTAAATCTGTGTACTAACAAAAGTTTTGGGGTTTTTAAAGATTTATTTATTTATTTTAAGTAGTGAGTACACTACAGCTGTCTTCAGACTCACCAGAAGAGGGCATTGTATCCTATTACAGATGGTTGTGAGCCACCATGTGGTTGCTGGGAATTGAACTTAGGGTGTCTAGAAGAGCAGTCAGTGCTCTTAACTGCTGAGCCATCTCTCCAGCCCTTGACTACTTTTAAAAGAGTTAATAGCTTTAGACTTTATAAAATAAAAGACTCAAGTTTAATTTTGTTGGTTTTGTTTTGTTTTAAGGAGGCAGGTGTGAGCCTGTGCAAAAGTTTTGTTATATAGCCCAAACTGACTCTGAATTTACTAAGTGGTCCAGATCAGCTTCAAATGTACCATCCTTCTCCCTTGGCCTCCCAAATACTGGAATCACAGGTTTCTAACACCATGTCTGGCTGCATAGTTTAGGTTTTTACATACAAACACAGCATATGCACATGACTTAAAGTAAGTGTAAGAATATAGTGTTCTCTCAGGAGAGTTGGATATATGCATCACTTTGAAGTACAATATTATCTGTGCTGCTTTTTTTAAATCCCCATGTGAATAGAGGTTGAAAAACTGATTTAAGTTGAAACCTGATTCTGAATCTAGTGTTTTTCCATTATGGCATTCCTCAGTGACTAAAACTGCTGGCCACAGTTAGGTTAGTGGGCTTTCTGGCTGCAGATAGGATTATTCATTAATAATGTCTGTGCAGTGCTGTAAGTACTACAACTAATATGAAGTCATAGTGGGTATTTGCTTATTTAATGTTAAGTCAGTATCCATCCAAAAGCTTTAGGTAGTATTTACCTTAAAATTGACTACTAGAATGTAATAAACATCTAACCATCTAGCATTGTATGTAAATTGTCAAAATAACAGTGTATTGTATACGTTAGTGTGAGTCATCTCTTAAGATATCTTCCTTAAGGTATTTGTGTGTGGTTGATAGTTTATTTTTTGAGGTCTAACATGTGGGGGCCTGTGATGTGACTCACTGAGAATAAACTGCTGCTTATGGTGTTTCTTTACATTTCTAACCTTTTGATTAATTCTTAAACACTGTCAAGGTTTTTAATTTTTAAAATTGTAAATAAATACATTTATTTTATTAAAATATCTGTTATGCCACAAACTCTTTTCATTGATGGTCCTGCCCTGGTGGTAGACATGTGGTGTCACATTATTTTGAGAATGCCCTTGAATTTTCCTTACTGATGTCACTACTTTGTTTTAAATATTTGTAAATATTTGTAAATAGTAAAGGATTGTGTATATAAAGGAAGATAGCTAAGTTCATCCCTTTTCAACCTTGATAGTGTTTTGGTAACAAATGTTATTAGATATAAAAATACCCAGAATTTTAGGTAGTGAATGTACATGTAAACTAAAATGCTCTCTGTGTATTTTGTTGTGTAAGTACTTGCTCTAATCCAGTGTTATTGCATTATGTAATTGTTCTCCCTGGGAAAAACAGAATGGCATGCATTTTCCACAATACGTAAGTGACCAAAAACTAGCCTCTTTTTTTCTTTTTTTTTTTGCAATAAATTGGCATGCTATTAACCACCGCTGCAGCAGAATCTCATAACCTTCCGGCTATTCCTTGTTTTCACATCAGATTTTCAGTGTGCCACAAATTATTCCTAGCATCTACTGATCTTCATGGGTGTGTTGCAGAATTGATTCTGATGGTGGCATGGGAAATACCAATTTTTCTTTCTTGCTTTAATATTCCGCCATTTGCTGCCAGATGGCTGGGTGTCTGTGTGTATCTGTGCTGCCACCATGCACTTGATGACCTTTGAATGAAGGGAAATGTTGACTGTGGTAATGTTTAAATTAACGATTGCATGTAACCTTCCAGGCTTCTGCTGTACTTGGCAGTTTGTCTTACTGCTCTTGTAGATCTTGGTTTTGCAGTAGGGAGAGACCAATACTCCCTACATGCTCACCTAAATACTAAACTCCACTCTTCAGTGTTATTTTTATAGTTACGCTTTAGTTAACTTCATGCATATGTTCAAACTGCTGCATAATTTCATGTTTTCAAACATTTTAGCTGTGTTCTTGGTCTTTTCACCTGTATTCAATTTTAGCTTTTTATGAGAGAGATGTAGGGAATATTGTTAAGACAGCAGCCATATCTAAAATAGTATGTTTCTAGTATGTTTACAAGTCATCAATAAAAGAAGTAGGACAAGGACTCACTAAAATATCACTTACAGTTGTTCCCCTTAAATATTTGATAGTTTTAGAACAAATTAAAAAGTTAAAATACAGCTACCTATGTGAAAGCTGTCATCATAGGAGTAGTAACTCAAGGTCTCCCTGTGTTTTTTTTTTAAACATAATGATATGGGATCATTAGGGTTTTTTCCTTCTAGTACTAAAGAAACACATTAAGAAACAGTCCATATTATGTTCTTCTTGATAAACATTTTTTATGAAAATGATGGGCTTTAGAGTTTGGAACTTTTGGATATTTTTAAATACCTGAAGACTAATTTGTTTTCTTATTTTGGTATAGCTGTGGATAGGACAAGTACTCTGTCAGAGTCTTTGAAAGCTATAAGCTGTAAAGTATGTTGTGTTCTTAGACTAGGTCGAGTCTAAGCTTAAGTGGTTTTTTTTTTCTTTTAACAATTTTGCTTTTCTGCTAATTTTGAATTTTTCTCACTGAGTATTAATTCACAGTTTCCAGTAATCATTAATGTCACTTAATCATAGCTGTCTTAGCAATTTGTTTTAAATAGGAATCTGACAATCCTTTAAATGCATGAGATACAGGAATTAACATTTCCTGTTTTACTTTTTCTTTTGCCATATCAGGCACCCCCTGTAATGGCCTATCCTGCTACTACACCAACGGGCATGATAGGATATGGAATTGTAAGTATATTTCTAAATATAGTTTTTGGAAAGTAGGGTAATTAGATTAAAAAAAAAAGTAGTGCTTAAGAACCTAAGCATTGCTTCCATAAGTATCTTTTCCAATATTTGTTGTAAAATAGATATTGATTAGTATGCCCCAGCGTTAGTAATTTTTTTCAACTCATAACTTTGTGTGTATGTGGGTTTGCATTACAAAATAACTTAAATGTTAATGTTAGCCTCTATCTTGTTACAAGTAATACCACCTTAATACTATAGAATTGTATAATTGAGTTATTTAGGGGTAAATTTAATGTGTTGTAGGCCAGAATGATTTTCCAGTGACAACAATTGTTGGAGTACAAAACCAGTCTTTGAATCATTCATCATTCCCACACTCTGTCCTCCACATGTATATTTACACCTATACACAGGAACATGTAACACCTGTACATATGTACACACACACACATCAGCCATCATTTATGATCATTTGCATAGTGGCATAAAACTTGATTTGATACTCAAAAGCAATTGGGTTGCTTTGAAATATGTTACATTTAGATGTGGAGCCTATAGTTTTCTCTGTACATAGACCCTGAGGACCTGGATACTTGGGAAACCTTCCTCCTTTGCCATTACCTCCTCCCCTTCCTCTTCCTCTTTTTTTTTTTCCGCCTTTTTGATCAGAATATTTTTTTGCTTTACTATAAAAAGGTTAAGGTTAGCAAATCTGTTGGATAGAAAAAGTTAGGCTTTACTTGCTTTTTTGTTTGTTTTGTTTTGTTTTGTTTTTGAGACAGAATTTCTCTGTGTAGTTTTATTAGCTGTCCTTGAATTTGCTATAGCCTTGAGCTCTAGAGATCCATCTGCCTCTGCTTCCCGAGTGCTGGGATTAAAGGCGTGTGAGCCAACACCACTTGTCTATTTTCTAAGAGTGAGCTTTATTGAAAGTGGTACTCTTTTAAAAAGTAGATATTACTCTTACTTGCACAGAGAATAATTTGTCCTTATAGTCAGAGCAAAGGTACTGTTAACCTTTCCTTCCTGTTAGCCTTTGTGTTTACTTCCTCCAGAGTAATGAGTATGTAAGCCAGCTTTTCTTAACTTAATATCATTGTATTTTTTAGCCTCCTCAGATGGGAAGTGTACCTGTAATGACACAGCCAACTTTAATATACAGCCAGCCTGTCATGAGACCGCCAAACCCCTTTGGCCCTGTACCAGGAGCACAGGTATTAATGACGTGCATAACTGCTGCAGTATGCTGATTGGAAGGGCTCTGGAACACTCTCCGTTTCTCTCATTCAAGAGAGATGTGAAAGTCTACATTTTGTCATGGATATTACTTGCTTTTTGTCTTCCTGATACAAGTACTTTTCAGAATATTGATTAATTCCAGAGAAGTGACAAGTAGATTATAGGTTTTATAGGTGGGAACTTGCTTATGGCTGAGGAATTGCATTTTGTAATTGCATTTAAACCCTCAAATCCCCTTACCTCAGAGCATTACATCATATCTAATGGCTTAGTATTTGCTTTAAGTGTTGCTCTGGGAATGTTTACTGACTCTTAGAAAGCCTACAAAAAGTTTGATTGTTACTTTTTCATTAGGTAAGTTTTTGTCACTAAAACTTAGGGTAAAAATAGGGAACAAACAAAAAAATAGGGACGAACCATTAATAAGGCCATGCTGATTTAGATTTTTTTAAAGGAGAGACTCTTTGTATAAATGCTGCTTATGCTCTCCCTATTCCTGATAGTTACACTAAATGTTCTCCTTAATTTTATTCTTTTGGGGCTTGGGGAGGGCACATTAGAGCAGTATGGGTTTTGTTTTTTGTGTGCTATTTGATGGTCCCTTATGAAGTGCAGGCAGCTCAGCCTTCCATGTGGCTTGTTCAGTACATATAATTGTTAATGCACACCTTGGTTTCCTAGATGGCTTTCAACGTCAAGAGGTTGGGAGACTGTAAATTTGAAGTATATTTGAACATAGAATATTCAGCAGTTAACTTGTATTCCTTTTCCATTTCTATTCCTAGTAAGTAGGCTTACTAGGATATACAGTGTTACAAAGATAGTCTCTGTTTGATAGATAGCAATGAATAGGAGACCATTTCGTATCTGATCTTGTTTAGATATTAAAATCACTGATCCATGTTCTTACCTATGTTGAACATAAGCTTTGCTACTGAGCTACATCCCAGCCCAGTCCCACTTCTTTCTTTGTTGTGGCGCATGTTCATCATTCAGTCCCTTTTAGAGATTTTCACTTGTTTATCATACTTAAAGGGGAGTATTAAGGTCTTTGTTTTGTATCTAACATTTGCATTTTCCCAGATGTTTATGTAGAAATTTGGGTTCTTATAGGCTTGGATTTCCAGCAGTAGTTTATGCTCATTTATCTTTCTCTACTTATTATTATATAATATTATGAGAAAATTTACTTTGGTAATCAGATTTAGTGCCATAAATGAAAAATTGATTCTGTAGCCCTCGTTATATAAGTTAGTCATATAAACAGTATTATGAGTCTCAGCTCTAAAAATCTGTTGCTAATAAAACAAATGCAGTGGAAGGCCTTACTTTCTGTTTTCTTTTTAAAATCCTAATTAATTGTCTTATAGCCAGAAAGCGTTAATAAAGCCTTGGGTGGCCCAAGTTTTACAATGTCATCATAGTGAACTTCAATAGCTCTGAGTGTATAGAAAGTGTAAGACTACATTTGTTTTATAGTGTGTGCTAGAAAAGTTTGTAATTTTAATTTTTTCAAACCTTATTTTTAATGATAGTTCTTAAATGCTTTAACTTCCCTTGCAGCCCACCATCCACCAGAGGTAGTGGGAAAGAAAGGATATAGGGGAAGTGGAGTTGTTTAGAAAGGTTCTTTGGAGCAACTCCTGTCTGTGTTGTCTGGAAATTGGCACTTTAGTTCATAGGTTAGCAGCAGCAGCAGCAGCAGCAGCTCAATCCACTCACAAACTTTCATGGATATACAGTTTAGTAGATTCGGGTTAGCAACAGCAGTGAGATGACTTAGCAGATACAGCCTGGTCTCGGCCTAGGCTTGAATCAGTAGGAACATCAGGAGAAGTTCTGTGTTGTGCCTCTCTCAGGGAAGCGAAGATCAGCAAAGATGTGAGACCATTGCACAGTGCATTCAAGACACAGCATTGCACAGCTAGTTGTACCAGCAAGCCAAGCTCTGTCTGTGTGTTCTGTATACCCTCCAAACAGCTGTCTTGTAGGTGCCTTGCCTCGCATGTGCATCCAATTAGCTCGAGTCCGCAAGTCCTGACAAATGGATCTTAACATTAACTACACAACGTAAGGCAGACCAAGTCCTTTCACATCTTTTCTCCTGTGTCTGCTTCAGGAGTCTGCCTTAGTCTTTCACCTATATCCCCTTTAATGAAACATTCTTTCACGTTTGCCTCAGCAAAACACCATCCAACTGATTTTCCAAAGAACCCATGTTTCCCCTTCAAATTTCTTTGAAAGTTTCATAATATCATTTAAAATGTATTATGTTTATGGGTAGTTTGCCTGCATGTCTATGCACCGTGTTCCTGCCTGGTGCTTACAAAGGTCCAAAGAGGGCATCAGATCCCCTGGAATTAGAGTTGTACACAGGTGTGAGTCACCATGTAGTGCTGAGAATTTAACCGAGGTCCTCAGGAAGAGCAGCAAGTGCTGTTGACCATTGAGCAATCACTTCAGCTCTGATGTCATTTAAACTTTTTTCTATAAATTAAATATCATGATAGAGTTGAGTTAAATAAACAGGAACTTAAATTTGATTTAAATATGTGCATTATGTGCTACGGTAACAAAATATGGCAAGCTTTGTGGGTTAATACAGCAACAGATTATTTACTTTCTGTTCCAGAGGCTGGAATTCTGAAGCTGTCCTCACATGGTATACTCTAGAAAAGGATTTATCCTTGCCACTTGCTTCTCTTTTTTTTTTTTTTTTTTTTTTTTTTTTTTTTTTTTTTTTTTTTTTGAGCTGGGGACCCGAACCCAGGGCCTTGCGCTTCCTAGGCAATCGCTCTACCACTGAGCCAAATCCCCAACCCCGCCACTTGCTTCTCATAGAGACAACCAAAGGATGGGACTATCTTTAATAGAAAACTGATGGTGTACAGGACAATATATGTATAGTCCCATGCTATTAAATAGATTTGAAAGTTCCACTTGTGATCTGACTGTGCTCTAAACACCCTGAAACAACTTACTGTTTCTGAGACTGAACTTCAAGGCTGGTTCTCTGGGATTCTGGAATAGAACTGGTTGTTCTCTCTAAATATTTTTTGATGACATCAGCTTTAAGAGAATGTGTTTTCTTAGTGTTACTATGTAAAACACACAGGTTGAGTAACGTACAGTGAGTTGAAATGTGTTTCAGTGGGAAATCCAGTGTCAAGCTGCTTGCATACAGCTAAAGCTTTCTTGGTCCTTCTTAAAATAGTGGGAAGGGCAGAGGTCATGAACACACAGCCTGAGGGAAGCCATTCCTGTAGTAATAAATGCACTGTGTGTGTGTGTACACATAGAGGTTGGTTGATTTAGGGGCTGAGAATGCAGTCGTTTGGTACAGCATTTGCCTAGCCTCTCATTATAAAAGGAAGGAAAGAAGGAAGGGTAAGGCAGAGGGAATGGATGTAACTATTAGTATCAGAATGTAGAACTCTTAAACTCCCACTACATGAACTAGACAAATAATGTTATAGGGCAATGGGTTCATTATTACAGAATTGGACTAGCATCATGCTGTGTGTTCATGATTTCTCCCCCTCCCCCATAAAGAAACAGTTTAACTATTTTCTGTTCCAGAGGGTTGGAGGGGTGGGTGTGACAGACAGACAGACAGACAGGTAGACAGGTGTCATACACTGAAACAGTAGCAAAGCACATACCTTTCATATCTCTATAGGTTGAATTAATATATTTCTATACTAATAAACATTAGGCGTAAAAATAAATTTAAGTTATTAAATTTAAACTTAGGGAAATTCTGATTTTCTCTTATCTGAATTTGGAGGTCATTCTGTACAAAGGGTTTTATCCACAAAAAGATTTTTATACATTTTAGAATGGTCATAATATGTAAGTCCCTGGTGATAACTGAATAAGAGAGGTAAAATAATGTTGTCTTCACCTGAAGAACCTTAAGGTGAGTGCCATTTGGAAGCACAAGTGAATAATGAATAGTTGAGTGAGCGTCTCTAAAGAGATCATGGTACAGGCGTAGCAGACAACCAAGAGCTACACAGATGCAGGGACTTCTGATGGGAGCCTTCACACACCTAGGTTAATGTTTGATGATCAGTGCTGGTTGTGAATGAACTCATTTGAATTACTGATTTATGCCAGGCAGTAACCACTCAACCTTTATGACTACCATAAACATGGGCTACAGGTATTAAGGGCTTAAGTATTCCAAACTCCAGTTTATAAATGAACCTGAATTCAGTTCAGTTTGTCTTTCTATAAATCCCTGGTGAGTCATTCCAGGCCAAGAAGCAAGGTCCAGTTTTCTCTTGAGTTCTGTCTTTGTTCTTATAGAAAAGTCAAAGGGTCTATAGAATTGACTTTCACTATGCAGTCTTTTGCGTTAGTGGAGAATGTAAATGTAAGGGTATAAAGAAGTATTTCCTTCCTTACATGTATCTGTTTGTATTGTTCTAGTTTTAATTGTGAGAAGGGGTCTCATAATAGCCTACTCTGGCTTAGACTCCTGATCTTCTTGCCTCTTCCCTTGACTACAGGCCAGTGATACTGAACCCAGATTTTCTCTAAGAACTTTAGGTACAAAGGCCACTACTTACTAATGTCTTAGAAATTTTATTCTCGTAGACTTTTTTGGGGTGCTGGGGATTGAACCCAGTCTCCTTCAGGCTAGTAAGTTTTCTGTCCCTGAGCTATACTCTTCAACCCTCTTTTAAAGCTATTTGTAGATTCTGAGACAGAAGAAGTTTCACTAAGTGTTTCCATCTGACCTGGAAATTAGGATTCTTGTGAGGCTCTCTGGTTGACAAGCTAGCCCCTCAGCTTCTCATAAGACTGTTGGAGCCTGACTCTAAGCCTGCATTATTTTCTTGTTTCTGCAGTTTTTTCTTTGGTAGTAAACAAGAATAAGGAAGCAACCATTTTTATTTTAAGAAGTTTAATTTGTCAACTTCTTCAAGTATATTATGAAGTATGTTTTGAAATATTTGTCTTTTCTTAATTTGTGATTTCACTGCATTAAGCCAGACAACTATGCTTTAAACCAAAGAGCTTTCTAGAAATTTTTATTGTTTGCTCATTTTTGTGTGTATTTTTACTAAAATGTGTGGAATGTATGTGTGCATGGGAAGGGGTGTGTGCTGGGGCAGATGTGTGTAAGGAGAGGATGGCTTGTGGGCAGCCTTGGGACATTGGCTCTCTCCAGCTCTGCATGCTCGGGGCAGCGCTTTCCAGGCCTGCAGCTGTGCTTTCTGCTGCAGAGCCATCTCCTGCTCCGTGGCTTCTCCATATTGATTAGCGCTGGGAGTTCCAGTTGAGAGTTATTTCCATCTTCCATTACTTGTAAACCTTAGTAGTTCTGTACACATGCTGCTCTTTGCGTTATTTCATTCTCCTGGTTTTTAAAGAAGTGTGTCTGTGTTGGAGCAGTTAAGGAGGTATGTTTAATTATGAAGTAAGTCACTCTGATTTGAACTGACTCATGACTATTAACTGGGACCTCCAGATAGAGAATGTTATTGGAAATGTGGGTTAAGGCATTTTCTGTTGTAATTTTGTTTGTTACACACTTCTGTAGTGGTATATTTTGTAATAGTTATAATTATTTTATACCAGTTTGAAAATTTGATTTTAAGATGAATCTGACAAGTTGAGTTTTTAAAATTCTTTTTTTTTTTTTAATATATTATTAATTTTTGCTTTTTGGTGTTCCTGGTCAATTTTAAGCTAGGTTCTTTAATTTACTCAAAAAAAAAAAAAAAGAAAGAAAGAAAGAAAGAAAGAAAGAAAGAAAGAAAGAAAGAAAGAAAGAGAAGAGGGTCAGCACTTTCTCTCAGGTGACTTCTTCACACTTGAAATCATGCTTCATCTTAACCCCCTTGAGTGTCCTTGTCCCTCTATCCCTTTTCTTTCTGTTTCCTTTGGGTAGCAATGTGGGCAGCATGTCTTGTCCTTGTCCTTATTCCCCCTCCATCTGACTACCTTCCCACCAGTGCAGGCTTTGTTTATGCGGTTTGCTGGTGATGGGAAAGGATGGGGGCAGGATGGGTGCTGGGCGGGCATCCTGGGCCCTGGAGTGTAGTGCAGCAGCCAGACCACTCTGGGAAGTGGTTTTGCCTGTCTCAGGAGGATAATGCTAGGAACTGTAATGTAGAGATAAGTGCACTGATCGTGAGTTTTGATTTCCCAAGGTAGATTGACCCTTTTCAATGTGGTGTGTAAAATTCTAGGACTCCTGGCAGCATGTTCATGATTTTGAAATTATAGTGTCTCTTTTGTGTTCTTCGGGGACGTTTTCTTCTGATGCTATCAGGTCTTCAAACTGCTACTCACATGAAAACACGATTTAAAGAGACATTTTAGTATGGAGCTCTCATAAAAAAGTGTCACTTAGATACAGTATACAATGAACAGATTTGTTTGTAAGTGAAGTTAAGAGTGGAAGGAAATACGAAGGTTTGCCCTTACATCTCAGTGATTAATGAGTATTTGAAGTTCTTTCCTTCTCAATGGTCATCTGTTCAGGGCCTCAGGAAGAAGGTTGGGGCATCTTTCCAGTTAGAAGTGCTTTACTCTGTCTGCCCTTGGAGTGGCAGATATTACAACCTCTACCCAGGACAGACATGTTGCCCTGTCTTCCTGTCTATAGCTCCATGTGCAGGTCCATTATCCTTCTGCCATCTCTTCTTACTGTCTTTGAATGTATATTTCTAAAACAGTATGTGGATTGGGAAAATCTTGATGGTCAGAATAACAAAAGATGATTTTCAGATTTGTAAGTCGGTTGGTTATAACCCTGAATAGCAAATTGCTTATACTGGTGAGATAATATTTCTTGAAACTCATTGCTTAATCATTCTTACGGTGCTTTTCTTTAAAGCAAAACAAAACAGAAGCAAAGAAGGAGATGTAAAACCAAATTTAAAAGAGATGAAAATAGGCTGTGGTAGCACACACCTTTAATCCCAGAACATGGGAGGCAAAGGCAAGCAAATCTCGTGAGTTTGAGGCCAACCTGGTCTACAGAGTGAGTTCTAGAACATGCAGGGCAACAGAGAGAAACCCTGTTCTGAAAAATAAGGGTGGGGGAGCGTGGGGGGTGGTAATTTTTAAGCCAACAAAGAGATTATCTTTTGTGACTTCAAATTATTTATCTAATTTAAAGGTTGGGAATATGAATTGAAATTGATTTACTTAATCAATTTTAATTTAATACTTAACTGAATATCCCTAAATAGAGTTCTTTTCATAATGACCCTGTGATTGTAAAGTCTATGACGATATAGTGAGGGAGAAACAGAATAAAACTTTTCAAAATAAAAGTAGCTTTTATGTTGGGTTTAAAATACTTATAGATCATCTTGATGAAACACTTGGACATGTGCACAAGTAACATCTTAATTGTTCAGAAAAACTGTCTTGTCTCTGGTAGTAAAGATAATGTTACTTGGTGCAGTGGTCAACTTCATCCTCAAATTAAAAGAAGGGGCACGTTCTGAAGGTCAAATGAACGTATTCAGACTGGAAACAGACCTTGCCTGTTTCCCTTATTCAGAGATTTCTATGCTTAGTTCCCATGGTGTGGGCCCCTGCTTCAGAATATAGACCCTTCTTCTGCCCAGTGGGCAGAAGGCAGGAAGGGATATTTGCATTTGGAAGTGTGGGATCTGAATGGAAGTCAGTTTGCACAACTGGACAGATGTCTGGAAACAGGAAACAAGCTTCACTATTTTTTTCAAATCACACAATTATGCATCCTTTCTTCTGTATGCCTTTCTCCTCCCTGATGCTAAAAGTCTTGACTTAGGTCAGTTTATATCAACTTTTGTGGATAAAAGATTTTCATTTCATGTTTCAGAGGCACGCATTTGCTTTCTGGAAAACCATGCCATTGAATATCTTTAACTTGACATGCAATAGCTTTTTTAAAAAAAAAAAAAAAATCCCATTTTCTACAAAGGCTACCTTTATATTTACTAAAGGTGACAAAACACCTCTTCCTTCATTACACTTTCTGCTCTCATGTTCTGTCATTCTGAGATCTTTTTCTTCCCTGTCTCTGTCTTCTTTCCCCCAGCTGTCGGCAGCATCCAGCCCCTCAAGGCACAGTCCTCACAGAGCTGCAGGAAAGGACCCCTTTGCAGAGCTCTCTCTGGAGGACTTCTTATAAGTCACTTAGGTATTGCTGCGTGTGGGGGAGATGGGGATGTGGATACTTAAGCAAAGATTGCCAACACTGGATACCATGCACCCTTCTCCTTTGTTTATTTAAAGGAGTCTGCATTCCCTCTGTACCTCAGCTGCCTCCTCCTCTTCTGTTCTTTATGTGGAGAATAAAAATAGTTCAAGATAGGATGAAAGAAGAAGCCACCTTTGGAACATAGCTTTAACATAGTTAAAATTAGTGAGATCGGGGGACCATCTTAACACAAGCATCCACTGCTCACAGCCACTGGATGTGGCCAAATATCACCCTTAAAAATAAGGTGTTTGGTCATCCTTAAAAGAATTGTAGGGAACGCCCCACTTTTACATCTCGGTTAGGAGTAGCTTTAGTTTTAGTTCTAGCAGCTATGGCTCATGATAAAAATTCATTTATGTCATTTCTTTAAAGAGTTGAAATTTTAAAACAAGTACTGAATTTTGTGTGTTCCCTTTGTTCAAGATAATAACTTAAAATTTATTTTGTTTGGTTTCTTTGGTTTATTTTTTGGTCTTGGAGTTTTTTTGTCTGTTTGTTTTTGTTTTTGTTTGTTTGTTTTTTTTTTTTTTTTTTTGTTTTTGAGACAGGGTCTTTATGTAGTGCTGATTGTCCTAGAACTCATTCTGTAAACCAGGCTAACCTCAAACTCAGAGATCCACCTACCTCTGCTTCCCAGCTACAACTTGTTTTTTTAATTAAGGACTACAAGGATATGATCCATACCACTTTTATCTTCTGGAAGACAGTTTAATGTGTTCTTCTTGATGCCCCAGACCCAGGACACGTTCACCATCTAGGTCTTTGGCAGTTTGACTCTTACTTGGCAGGTACAGCTACCTCAGATTTAGCTGCCTCAGGTTAGGCAGTTGAAGAGAAATGAGTGAGGCATTTTTTTGAGTAAACAGTGACTCCTGACTGAAAAGTTTCTTTATAAATACCTCAGATTTTTCATTGTATTAGCAAAGAGTTGAATCAGTGCAATGTTACTTTTTCCTTTATTCTCTAATTATACATTTTGGAAATAATTTACATTTTGCTTTCCCAAATAAGTTACATAGGACATTTGTGCTTATGGGTCAATATTGTTAATTTAAGAAGAGTTTATTGGTCTTCTCCTGTCATCTTCACACTTCTTGCTTTTTAGTAACTAGGAAGATAATTAGAATACTACGCTGCACTGATTGAGTTCTGGCACATGGAACTGGTGATGCTTTTTTTGCCATCAGGGTCTGTGATAAGCATGTTATCTCTACGCTGGTTGAATGGTGAAGGCATAGAGTGTTTTTCTCTGTGAGAATGTCATATAATGCAGTGAGTTAACTAATTTATATTATGACTTTGTTTTTCCAGATACAGTTTATGTAACTAGATGGAAGAGAATGGAATTACTCCAAGAATAGAAGTGCACAGGTGGCGACTCCTTACTTCCAGCAAAATCCAAACTGCTGTCTCTGAGACTCTTCCTCCATTAGAGCTCTCCAGTAACCCATGAAGGCCCACGACGGGATGGGACTAGTTTATAGGAGAGCGTTGTCAATACCATTTATAAAGCCAAGAATTGCCATGATTTAAGACTAAGATCTGTCTTTTTGGTGACTAACACTTCAATTCTTTCAACTCCTATTAATACCCATAATCAGTAACCTACCAAGAAAAGCCCGTATTTGGAAAGTGTGGAGTTTGTGTTGGAAAAGCTGCCTGGAGAGAAGAGTTGTGTCCTTTACCATATTCAACAGGACTCATTGGGGGATCAAAATCATAATTTTAAATTATGCATTATATTTCTTTTCTCCACTCCTCACAAATACAGAAACCATAATTGAAGTTAACTTTTCTTTTAAAAAAAAAAATTATATTCAGTTTGCAGTAGACATTCCTTAAGTATTTGTATTTATTTATGATTATCAATTTTACATAACATTAATATTATATCAAACCTCCTTAAGAAAATGAGTATGGATGTTCACAGTATGTTTGATTTTTATCTACAAGAATGAATCTGATTCAGAATGCTTTTCAGCTGACATACAGAGCACTAAATACTTTAAGGCAAAACCATAGGTCTGAATCTCTTAAGAATTCTCAGTCTCTATGGGATGTAGGGACGCATTATAAATGCATTAATCCTTATAGTCAATCCTGTGCCTAGGATTTTGCAAGGGAACAGTTCACTGACTAGGAAAAGCACTACATTTAAATTCAGCATTAGTGCACTGGGAAGGATCGTTACTGCTTTGTGCTTGGCATGTCATTATTTCCCACTTGACATTAGGGCCTTTCCAGATGAATGTGAGGAATTGCTTTCACTTCAAGACTTTCCTTCTTTTCAGTAAAACTTTAGGAGATGTAATGGGGAAAAGGGAGGGGGACAGAAATCCTTGAACTTTTTATTTGGCTTGTGCCATGTTATGATCATGTACCTTTTAAATAAGGGGAGATAGTATCTTTAAAGTCAGTGTCTAGCCAAGAGCTTAGCTAATGAAGAATTACACTGCACTGTTGACCGGTGCATTCTGTACATACATCTTAACGCCTGGGGTGAGAGGGGCCTTAAGAAGGACAGGTCATTGTAGGAAAGCAATTCTGTACATGAGTTAAGCATACTTGTTGCATTGTCTCTGCAGATTCTATTTTTGTTTACAATATTAAAATGTATGTTAGCAAATGGGTGGATTTTCAAATAAAATGCAGCTTCCACAAAACATGTTATGGTATTCTGGTTTGAGGTGCATTCTCCTTTTTCCTTTCATTTTTTTTTTTTTTTTATTACCAGTATCATCAGTTTTTTGCTAGTAAAATTATGCCCAGGAAGTTATATCTGCTGGTCAAATAAAATGTAAAATTTGTTTTATTTAAACATACAAAAAGAATAATGTTTGAATTCTTGTTACCATCTGGACTCACTTAGAAACATTATACTTGTTCACTTTCCTTTCTGATTGGATGCCTTCAGTCAGGTAAGTTAAGAGAGAAAGTACTCTTCGGTGCATAATATTGTGTTTGCTAAAGAATATTTGTATCATGTAGCATAGTGAATAATAACCAGCATCAGTGCATCAGAGAGAGATTAAAAGCTGTAAACTGCTAAGTGTTTGTTATGGTGTGGAAAAATCATACAGTCTTTAGCCAATGTGTTTTTGTTAATGACTGATTTTCAAATTTCGCTATTATTAAAATGTTTCCATATAAACTGAGAAATTGTATTTTAAGTTAAGAGTCCTTAAAATAGTAAATTTTGACTTATTCCATACTTTGAATGGGTATTTTAAGGTATGTGACTTAAATTCTCTCATGACCTTACTTTGGTAGTATGTGCATACGAAGTGCTTTATAAGCACCTCCATTTTATTGTTTAAATACTTTTGGGCTCTATTGGGTAAGAATTACTCACATTCAGTGTTTGTCCAGGGGGTTAAATTAGCAGGTGGAAGAGGTGGCTAATAGTGGCATGGCTCATTGACTTGCTGTCATTCATTAAAAGCTGTGAACTGCTAATTGTATCCCATTCATAGCCCTTCATAGGGCACTTCTTTGAGGGTAGATATGGCTATCTATCTTGAGACAAGTAAGGCTGACTACAGAAATGGAGAAAATGTGCAGTTAGAATGTTCTGGGAATCATTTCCTGGTAAGCTCAGATTCAAACTAAGTACCTGCTATACAGAGTTACAGTTTGTGCTGGTAAGCAAACCCAGGGCTTTCCTCTGAGCTGCATCCCAATCACAAGAGATAATTCTAAAGTTGGTTTTGAAATAATTCTGAGATTTACCTTGGGAAGCAATCTTGGCCATATTGAGCCTGTTCCACTTATGTACCCTGCCTACCTTCCTTCAGACTGAGACATTTGGTGGCTGTTCTGTGCTCCATTCACCTGGACTTTAGGGAGTCTAGAAAGTTCATTTCCTCCTCCCAAGAACATTACATGGAAGCATTAAACACACCACACTGACCCTGTTGAGTAGCCAAGTAGCTGTGTTTACACCACATACTCATCTCTGATTATTTTTGTCATGAACTACAAAGTTCCATTAAACTACTCAAGAGTGGTTTTAAGGGCTGGGGAAAAAAAAGTTGCAATAGAATTGAATAGACTAGAAGTCCCAAGAAACAACCATCACTTGAGGTAGCCGGACTCTGATTGGTATTCATAATCACGGTCACTGGGAGCTAATACTTCATGAGTCCTGTTGATGACAATTGTGATATCAGGTAGGCTTACTGGCCTATTTGTAGTTTTTAAGTTAAATGCTGTGTGGTATTTAGTATAAACTCGATGGTTGAACTTTTTATTTTTGATGCTGTTTCAATAAATAAATAGTTCAGGCTTCCTTCAGTCTCTTAGAAATCTTTGTGCTTCTGCCTCTTGAGTATTGGAAATAGAGACATACATCATCACACTCATGTCACTGATTGAATTTTGACCCTAATAGTGCTTATGCTATGTCTCTGGGCTTTTTCATAACCACTATATAGTACATGAAATTATTAAATGGGATGATTTGGAGTGGGGGAGTGAATAAGACCATAAAAAGACTGAGCTCATCAAGAGATAGTTGTTGACTTGATCTCACAGCCAGCAAAGCTAAGTCTCCAAGAATCAAAGGAATTTGCCAGAGATTTGATGTGGGGATAAACGGGACTCCAGACGTTTGAGCCAAAACTAGTACAAACAAAGCATTTTTCATTTTTATTAAAACAAGCAAAATGAGGTACTATTTGCAGTTTGTTTAAGCAAAAAAAAAAAAAAAAAAGTGAAGAGAAATATACCTGGTCTATGTCTTACTCTATTTGGTCATGTGAAAAGAGTGAGGAATCCTTCCAGACCTTTTCACTTTTCCTACAGAGATCATGTGACCATGCCAGCATTCCTTCATGTCCCTGCTTTCAAGTGTATTCAGTTATCATAGTGTATGCAGTTCTTCCTAGAAGGCTACCTTGTTGGTAGAAACATTCCGCATCCTGCCCCACCCATAGTTCATAGTATCTTCATACACCTTTTTGGATGAGCATCAGCAATAGTAGTCATAAGGTTTTAGAATGCTATTTCCATCTTTAGAAATTTACTCAAGGGGCTTGAGAGGTGGCTCAGCTGTTAAGAGCACTAGATGCTCTTCGTAGGACCCCATTTCAATTCCCAGCATCCACATAGCAGCTCAAAACTGTAACTCCAGTTTCAGGGAACCTGGCACCTTCAAACAGACATCCATGGAGGCAAAACACATAAAAATATTTTTTTTTTTAAATTAAGGAAAAAATCTGCAGATAGTAGTTGTGGTAGGGGACTTGTTTTGAATTACATTGTATAGCACATAAGTAGTAGTTATCTCTGAGGACAGAATGACAATAAGGATCTATGCTACTTCCAGAATCTCTTCTTCAAGGCCACATGTACAGTATGAATGAGTGAAGTGTGTCAGCATAATAAGACTGTAGCAGAAATGTGCTAGGCTATATTGCTTCCGTTTTAGATCTGAGTCATTTTCCCATTCTGACCAACCAAAGGGAGAAAATACTACTACTACCAACCCCCAAAGAGGTTTGGACTTAATGAGACGTGAATATTGGTCCACATCCTTAGACTTAATTCAATCAACATAGAAGGAGGCCTTCCGCTCTTCCATCCATGTTGTTTATTTTTCTCAAACGTAAAAAAAAAAAAAAAAAAAAAAAAAAAAACTTCCCAAGGCATGGCAGCACACAGCTTTAATTCCAGCGTTTGGGTGGCAGAGGAATCGGATCTGAGGTTGAGACCAGCCTGATCTACAGAGTTCCAGGACATGTAAAGCAGTTACACAGAGAAACCCCACCACAAAAAACCAAACCCAATATATTAAGGTTTCCCTTCTCCCAGTTTCTCCCCACCTCCCATCCCATCTAATCTACTCCCTTTCTTTCACTCATTAGAAAATAACCAGGCTTCTAAAGGATAATCACATAAAACAAAAACTAACATCAGAATTGAGCAGACCAGAGTAAAGAGCCCAAGAGAAGGCACAAGTACCAGATCCACTTGTTTTCATGTTTTTCAGGGATCCCATAAAGTGCTAAACACGGAAGGCAGAGTATAGATATGCAGAGAACTTGTAGGGAAAAAAGGAAAGGTATAAAAATATAAATACTTTTTTTTAGAAAAGAAAAGCCCCTGCCCCAGCACTGTGAGATTAGGGACCTCCAGAGGTGCTATTGAGTTCTGTTGACCATCTACTGCTGGGCATGCAGCCTGACCTTAAGAGCAGTTTCCCCAGCATGCGCTTATCAATTGGAGATAGCTTCTGGGTTAGGGATGGGGAATGTGTCTGAGTCAGCTCTGGGGCCCTGTGTGTGCTGCCTCAATCCAAGTTCAGAAAAGCTTTGATAACGTTGATTTAGAGGGATTTTTCTAGGCGTCCTGTATCCTTTCTGACTTTTCTGCCATCTCCGTTGCAGGGATCCCTGAGTTCTGAGGGGAGGGATTTGCTGGAGACATCCCTGTTAGAGTTGAGTTGTAGGTCTCACTACATAATGTCTAGTTTGTCTCTATTTGTTCCCATCTGCTGCAGGAAGAAGCTTCTGTGATGGCTGACCAAGGCACTGGTCTATGAGTAGAACAGGATGCCTATCTAGTCTCAGGGTTTTGATCACGCAAGGAGTGTTAAGTTACCAGCTCCATCTCATGGAGTTCGTATAAGTCAAATCAGATTGGTTACTCCCATAAGCTTCCTGTCACCATTGCCCAAGCATATCTTGCAAGCAGGACACCATGGAGGTAAAAAGTTTTGTGGCTGACTTGGTGTTTACATTTCTTTTTTGGTAGTGTTCAGAGTACCTTCCGGTACCAAAGACGTAGGATATGGGGTGCAGGCTCTATGTAGGCACCAGCTCCACTTCTCCATGTTCAGTGAGTTGAATAGGTGGTGTCTAGCAATGGAGCCTTGCTGTCAGTTGTGGAGAGCAACCTGTAATCTGGGCAACAGCCTAGGTTGTCTGGGATTCTCTTGGGACCTCTTTGGCCAACAACTCAATTAAATGTAACCCAGTCCCAGTACTGAAAGCTGCTTTAGTGACAAGAGATGGCAAGTTGAGGCCCTGTCTCCCCCATTACTTGGTGATTTCATTTAGACTGCCTTTGTGTGTGTATATATTTTGGTAAGTTTCTGTATCAGGTTTCCAGACTAAGGCCCTCAAGTGGCCCTTAATTTTACTGTGGCTCTGTATTCCCTTCCTTGTCCACCTTTTTTCTCCCCCTCTCCACCTTATCTTCCTGTTCTAGCCCTCCCCATCCTTTCCTAAGGAGGTCTGTCTCCTAGTCCCTTACTCTGTACTTAATCTCTGGTTCTATGAATTGTAGTTTGGTTATCATTAACTTAAAAGTTAATATCCATACATATTAAGATACTATATTTGTCCTTTTGAGTCTGGGTTACCACACTCTGGATGATTTTTGTATTTCATTCCATCTGTTTTGTGATTTAATTTTTTCTAAACATCTGAATGATATTCCATTGTGTGAGGATATTCCATCCTCATTTTCTATATCTGTCTTAGTTAGGGTTTTACTGCTGTGAACAGACACCATGACCAAGGCAAGTTTTATAAAGGACAACATTTAATTGGGGCTGACTCATAGTTCAGAGGTTCAGTCCATTACAAGGTGGGAGCATGGCAGCATGGTGCAGGCAGAGCTGAGCTCTAACTCTTCATCTAAAGGCTGTTAGTGGTAGACTGGCTTCCAGGCAGCTAGATGAGGGTCTTAAGCCCACATTCACTGTGACACACCTACTCCAATAGGACCATACTTTCTAATAATGCCACTCCCTGGGCCGAACATATACAAACTATCAGAGTATCCGTCCTTCTGCTGAGGGATGTCTAGGTTGTTTCCAATGTCTGGCTATTAGGAATAGAGCAGCAATGGACAGTGACTGAGCAAGTGTGTCTGTGGTAGGATGAAGCAGCCTTTGAGTGTATGTGCAAGACTGGTATAGCTGGATCTTGAGGTAGATCGATTTCCATCTTCCTGAGGAGCTTGACCACTGATTTCCACAACACTGACCACAAGTTTGCACTTCCAACAGCAGTGCCCTTCCTCTGTATCCTTGCCAGCATGAGCTGTCACTTTTATTCTTAGGCATTCTGGCAGGTGTAAGATAAATTCTCCAAGTTGTTAAGTGTTTCTCAGCCATTTGAGTTTCCATTTTGAGGAATACTATTTAGATTTGTACCCCATTTTTAAGTTTGGTTTTCTTGCTATCAAATTTGTTTTTATATTTTGGATATTTACCTCAGACTTTTTATAATTGTGAGGTTAGAATACTTGTTTCAAGGTGCTGGAGAGATGAGCCAGCAGTTAAAAAGCACAGGATGCTCTGCAGAAGAGTTGAGTCAGATGTCAGTTTGATTCCTAGCACCCTTGTTAGAATCTCATAACTGACTACAGTTCCAGGGGAATCGGATGCCCTCTTCTATCCTCTGCGCTCCTGCATTCATGTATACATACCTGCAATAGACAAAACATAGACAATTTAAAAACCTTTAAATCTTTTTCATACAATATATTTTGATCATGTTTTTCTCCTCCCTCAACTCCTCCTGTATCTTTCCCACTTCCCTTAGCCACCCAACTTTGTTCTCTCTTACTTAAAAAAAAAAGAAAAAGAAAAAGAAAAAGAAAACAAGAAACAAAAAAAACCCCTCAAAGAACAAAAATGAAAATCTGATAACAAAGTATTCTTGCTTGATAATTTCTTACCTAAAAGTAGCTTCCTGCAAAGGAGTAGATGACTTGTTCCGTGGTGGACTCCGGTATTTGGTTAGGTCTAGCCTGTGGATCCTGTGACTTCCCTACTTGACTCCCATGTGGGATATTGCTTATCAAATGTTTGATCTTTATCATAACTGTAACCTTTCTCAAGTATCAATTCTTAGGTCTTCTAGTTAGGTTAGCCCATTTTCTATCCTTTGATGTGGTTCTGGGATTACCAGTTTGTTGTATTTCTCTGTTTTGCCTATTATACTATTATATACTACTTGGGAAGGAACTCTGTCATCTCCATTTATTGTAAGAGGCAGTAAAAAACATCAGAACTTGAAAGAAATTGATAAAAAAACATTTTTGCTTTGTTTTGTATTGCTTTGCAAGTCTAAAGTCCAAAATATGGGGAAGACAGCGAAATAATATTCATGGTGGCTGAGATTACCAAAGGAACACTTCAGTGTCAGTATAAGGAAAGGCCAAACCAGGGTCCAGTCCCATCAAAGCACTGCCATTAGTCGGTGGGTACACAGAACAGAAGAATGAGCCATCAAGCCTGAAGGAGAACCAGGGAAGGGGCATTAAGGACTCCACTGAAGCAGAGAACGGTCAGCATGAATGAAGTATAGATCCCCCACTGTCTGCTGAGTCTGGCATTTGATCATTAGCTCTACAGTAGAGGCAGAAGTCTACGGTAGAAGGCAGGCTTGAGAAAGGAAAACATAGAGGCACACTAATCTGGGAACCAGTTGAGGTCGGTAATAACCAGTTAAAGAGTGTACTTGCTGGCTAAGGAAGTTTCCGATGAAATAGCTCCACACGTTCATTGACCCATTAAGCATACAGAATGCTCTCCATGTGCCAGTACTTAGTTGTAGGGAGTTAAAGTTGACAATGTACCACGTCGATGATGAGAATCACTCAGTGAAGGGGGCTACTACTAGCTAAGCACGGGGAGCAAAGGGATAAGGTGGGAGAGCCCTGCTCCCACACATACACAAGCAGAGGAAGGCAAAGATCTGAAGGGGTTTGTGGCTGTCTCTGGTGAAGCGGCAAGGTTGCCAATAAGGCCAGAACACCATAAGCTACAGGAGCTCAGTGGATGCTGAGGTCTGAATGGACCAGGACTTAAACATACAGAGACTTGGATTTTTTACTGAGCTGAAAAAAAACGCTGAAATGCTGCTGGAAATTACTATGAAGTTTTGTTAAAGGGATTGGTTGCTGTAGTAGGAGAGAAAAGAAATAGATAAGCCAATTAAAGAATCATTGTAATAGAGGAATAAACAAACCTAGGGGTCAGAGCTGGTCCAAAGGCAAGAAACGACAAAACCTATGGGAGAGATGGATGCATGCTTAGTTTTGCCTGGGGAGAAGATGCAGCAAACAGGAGGAGGGCAAGTAAAATCTGGAAAATGCACCTATAGAGCAGTGTGGAGAGAGCCCTGTCTCGTGGAAAACAGTCCGTTTCATTTCAGAGTCTCTCCTGAGAGAACTCATCTCTTGATGAGCCAGTGAAATGTAACAGTGGTGTGGTGGACTCCATAGTCCTTGGACCTCGGTTTCTTAATCTGTAAGACAGGCACAATCTTGCCTTCCTCATAGGAGTGCTGTATTCAATGAGTTAATACGTAAAAGCATTTACAATAGCCTGGCACGTGATAAGGCTTCCGTATCTAGCTTATTCCTACAGGGATGCTGCACCGCATGGTGTCCAGAGCCATCTGGAAGAAGGCTGCCTAATGTTTCTAACTAGCATGGCAATTTTAGAAAGTGGCAAAGCTTACCCACAGCCTGTTCAGTCTAGCCCCTACCTCAGGGTTCTGAAATATGGCCGGCAAAGGGCCTGCTTGCACATACTTGTGTTTGCTGCTGTTAGCATTTCTTCAATTTTAAAGTTCAGACCTCAGCCTGTCCATTCAGCTGTTTTGCATCATTAATAATAGTCCTGTGAGCCGCTTCCGAAGCATAACACTGAACCTTCTGACTGCACATGCCCTTGTGAAAGCCGAGTCCTTGGGATCCAGTGGCAGCAGGAGGTTGTTTGTTTGGCTTTGTTCTGTTTGTTTTGCTGTGTTTGTTTGTTTCTTCAGTGCTGGGAATGGAATTTAGAGCCTTGTACTTGATAGGCAAGGGCTCTAACCATTTAGGTCCAATCCTAGTATTATTTTAGTGAGCTTTGAAATAACATTTTTAGCTGAAGATATAGCCTAGTGATAGAGATCTTTCCAAGGATGCACAAGGCCCTGGGTTCCATGTCTAGTACTGGAAACAAACATACAAAACACTTGAAAACAGCCAGGCCCACACATACAATATACTTAAAATGGCAGTCTGAGATGGCCACAGGTACTTGGCCAAAGAGAATATTTTCTAATGTGCAGTTTAAGCCCTGCCTTTCTTCTTTTACAATAAAGGACTGGGGCTCTAATGTCTTAGAGACCACATTTTGTTATGAAACTTTTTTCTGGATAGCATTTTAGCTCCTATAGTTGGACTTATTTTGGTTGTCTTCGACAGAAAACAGCAATGATGATTCAAACAATAGATTCCCTTTGACTGGCACTCTGTAGCTTTGCTCCCACAAGGTTGCTCTGTGTGTGCTGTTCAGTATGCTTTGTTGGATGGTCCTTAAGGAGTGTGTATGGATCTGTATCTGCCTCTCCTTCTTTCTCTCTGCTTTCTCCTAAAACAGCCACATGAGCACATTCTTATAGAAGAAGATATAGACCAGACTCCAATGCAAATCAGGTCCTTACTATTCATTCATGCAGTGTGTATCAAATCCATTGTGTATTTTATATATTTTCTGATAAATGTCTTTAAAACCATAACCCATAATATAGTTTCCATTTTATAAAGTTTTCATTGAAATATATTGTGAAAAAAATCGAAGTTTATAAATGAAGTAAACAAGTGTCTTAGTGTTTCTGTTGCTGTGACGAGACACCATGGACAAGTCGACTCTTATAACAGAAACCGTTTAATTGGGGCTGGCTTACAGTTTCAGAGGTGAAGTCCATTATCATCAAGGCAACATTCAGGTAGACATGGTGCTGGAGGAGCCGAGAGTTCTACATCTTGATCCCAAGGCAGCCAGGAGTAGACTGACCCCACACCGGGCAAACTTGAGCATAAGAGACCTCAAAGGCCACCTACATAGTAACGCACTTCCTCCAACAAGGCCACACCTTCTAATATTGCCACTGTCTGTGGCCAAGCATTGAAATACATCAACCTATGGGGACCATACCTGTTCAAACCACCACCCCAAACACACAGTACTAAGCCAGATGAATGTTATGTGCTGTGTTAAAAATGTTATGGGCTGTAGAGATGGGTCAGTGGTTAAGCACACTGGCTGCTCTTTTAAAGGGCATGGGTTCAATTCCCAGCACCTACATGGTAGCTCATAGCTGTAATTCCTATTCCAAGGGATCCGGCACTGTCATGCACATATGTAAGCAAAACACCAATGTATGTAAAGTACAAAGAAATAATTGATTTTAAAAAGTGTCTGTCTTTTTTAACCAGATATTAGACCCAGCTCTATTCCACATTGACATTTTTATATAAGCAGTGCCAAAGTTAAAGAACACTTTTTGAAAAGTGACTAAGAGAAAATTTCTGGTGTAAAAGTTTAACCTTCACAGAGTCTCATAGATCCCGAGTTAATTCTCCACTTTCTCTAGACCCTCAATGCTCCCGTCTTGTGTCAACAGCCCTCCCTACTTTGGAGTCTCGAGGTAGAAGCAGTCTTGGGGAATCTAGCATCGTTCCTTTCCTTTCCTGTTAGGGGGGAAATGTTGCAAAGGTTAGCACATTTTTATAGCTGAGACTACACAAAAAGACAGCACTAACCCTCCAGTATGAGGTCAGCAAGTTGACTGCAGGACTGGAGAGCAGTGCTGATGAAGCTTAAGACCACGCGTCTACGCAGATGTCTGAATTTGCACTTACTGTAAAACTTGCTTGACACTCAGGACCTCTGAAAACATTTCCATTCAGTATTTTTAAAAAGTATCTTGACTTTTTTTTAAAAAGCATCCTTTTTCATGTTATATAACACAGCAACCTAAAGTTTACTTATTTAAAAAGTCACAGTTTTGTTTTTTTTTAAGGGCTTTTGGGGAATTGAGTCACAGGAATGGGAACTGCAGTGCTGAATCTAGTTAAAGTCACTAATATTTAGAAAGTGTCTATTGCTCGAGGGTACCCTTTCTTGCCATTAATGCAAATACCTGTTTATTCCAAGAAAAATACAGAGAACTGTTGTGTTGAGCTCTAGCGAAACCCACTAGAACCAAGCAGACTGTTAACAAGCAAGCCTTTATTGCTTCAAAAATACCCTAGCTGGCTTCCCTGAGCCCTGAATTGCCCCAGTGTCTGACTACAGAGAGCAAAGGAGACGGAAGGCTCTGTGCATCCTGCCTCCCGCGCTCATTCACATTTAGGAACTGGTCTCACGGGGCTGGTGCGCCGGTCTAGAGTGTAGCCTCTTGGGTCCGCCAGGGCAGGCTGGCCCCTCCCTGCAGGGGTGCCTGACGCTCGACTCCCACTACTCCTCAGAAGCTATGGGTGCATCCCCGTTGTCACTAGAGGCTGGTTCGTGCCTTCCCTTCCCGGAGCTAGGGCAAGATACTGCTCTATGTCACCACAAGAAGTCACTGTAAAGACAGCCAAACATTTTTGGCTTGGTTTCCAAAAAGTCAAATTATTGTAAAAGGGTCAGCTATTTCAGTTGTGACAGAAAGCTGACCCGTGTAGTACAGCAAACTAGGGTTTAAAAGGGTTCTGTAGCTGCCAGAGAATCCAAATTTTATCCAGCCTCAACAAACAAAACTGTTTTTAAAACTCTGTCTGTGTCTTCTTAATTTCTTCAAATCTTCATAACTTCTGGGCCAACAGAAGTGAATTCTGAGCCTGAGGTTAAAGCTGCTGCCTCATGGTCCCTCCCCTTCCCCCAAATCTGGAATGACAAAATGTAAACCATATATTATCCTGAGAACTGAAATGTACATCAATTCAGCTCATCAGATTCATATGGATTTAAATCGTGTCCCAAATGTATCGCTAATCGTGAAACTAGAATGATTCGGCTTACACACAGGTGGGGCACTCACCCTCTTAATAGCTTGTCCCATGGGCTCCTCCTGCTGGGTGCTACTGTTTTTATGCTTCCTATTGCAGCAGACAATACCTCAGGGGGCTCAGCCTCTAACTGGGACGTGAGATCTTCCCATCTGTTAACCCTCACCCAGCGGTGGACAGGATGAAAGATTTGTACCATAAAGGAACAAGGAATTGGATGAGGGACTCTGTGAGTTCAGCGGTCCAGTGGTTTTACTGAAGTGTATGACGTAGCCATCTAAGGAAGCTGTCACTGAATAAAACACAACATCGTAGATTTGTTTTAGAAGCTCTGCTGTGGTAAAGATGAAGCACAGGGAGTGATACTGCCACAAGGCAGATTCCAAACCACGCCTTCGGCAGTGTTGGGTCTAGAACTCGCCCCTGTGCATGCTAAGCAAGCTCTCTCCACTGCGCTAGATCCACACGATGCTTTTCACTCTGACATTTCGAAAGCAATTGGTTGTCCATTTTCTTTGGTTGAAGAAAAATTGTGAAGTTAAATCCAGAACAATGAGCCAGCCCCTTGGCATGTTAAATTGTCCCAGCATGTGTGACAGAAACAGTGTTAAGTAAGGCAGATATTTACTGGCTTTCCTATCAGGACACATTTTTGCTATGTTCCCATCACTGGACATAAGCAAGGCCTTCCCCTGTTGTCACCTTAGAGAATGGGTTAGAATATGGGGATCAAGGGACAGGTTACCACAGTGTTTTGAAGTGTAAAATACATGCAACTACTTAACCTACCTTATCCTATATGATGAATAAATGTTTAACAAAGTTCACACACCCCTGATACCGACACCTGGTTCAAGATCTACAGAGTTCATACCACATTCTAGGTATACCCACTGCAAAGGTAACCATGCCACTGCTCCATCCAGGAGACATGCCAACTTCTTTTTTCCTTGTAAGGGAAGGCTGATACTTGTGATAATATTGGCCTCAGAGAGTGGTCAAGAGTTTCCTTTCCCCTGGTGAGTTTGTGTATGGTTGGTAGTATTCCTTTCCAAAATGATTGAAGCATTTCCCAGCAAAGTTCCTGGGTTTGAATTTTTGTGTGTGTGCAAAACTTTCAAATCAGACTTGATATCTCTAACATTTTTCAGAACTTTTGTTTCTTCCTGATTTTTCAAGATGATATTGAAGAAATGTTTTCGTTTTATCAATATTGTCAGATTTATCGGGAAAGCGTTTTTCTTCATTTCTTAGGTTGTTAATATTGACTATAAGATCCACAGTAATATTTCATTATTTTTTTTGCATTTTCTTTCTCAGCCTTTCAAACTTTGGCTTTCTGGAGTTTTTTTTTTAATAAGGTTTTGCATTTCTTTCTTTCATCTTTATATTTTGGGTTCCTCCTTCCCTAATCTTAAAAAGGTAAAAGCCTAGATTGCTGATTTTTTTGTACCTTTCTATGCTTTTTAATTAAATAATTAAAGCTTACACATTGCTCATAAACATTAAAAGCTGCTTCATGTGCTTGATGGATGTCACACAGCTCGACTTCTAAACCTTCCGTGTGCACGTGAAGACACTGTATTCGACAGCAGCTCAGCCTTGTATAGCCTTGGGTTTTTCATCTGGTTGGCCAGTTATCACTTTACGGTACTTTACCTTTGTGTGGGTGGGGATGGGGGCACTGGTGTGTGGATGCGTGAGGCAGTCAGAGGTCAGCCTTGGCGCCTCGTTATTCCTCAGATGCCTCACACTTAGGATTTGAGACATGACCTTGCTGTGTTGGTGAAGCTGGGCGTCCAGGGAGCTCGGGGGCTCCACCTGACTCTTCTATCCCAGGATCACAGCCCTATCCCATCAATACTGCCTTGTAAGGTTGGTTCTGGGGATCAAACGGAGACCTGCACTTGACTGAGTTGTCTCCCTGGTCTGCCATTTATTGGGAAGTGTGGTAAGACCTTAAAAACAATGAATTTGTATCTTTTTGTTTTCCTTTTCATTTTGACAAAATGCAAGATTTGTTATTTTTTTTAAGTTTAATTACTTTAGATATTTTGAGACCGTGCTTGTTGTATAGAGGCAAATCTAGGAGTATTAAATAATCTTGATGGATTGACCCATTAGTACGAAGTGCTTTTTTTCAGTTCCTCTCAGTCCTTACTAAAGTCTACCTTGTTTGATGTTAATTCCTACAACCCTTCTTTTTGCTGGTGTTTATATGGCATATGTTTTTATAACATCTTACTTTCAATTTTTGTTGACCTTACTTTTTTTGTTTTTTATTTTTGTTGTTTTTCTTTTTATTTATTGGATATTTTATGTATTTACATTTCTCCCTTTCCTATCCCCTCTCCCCCTGCTTCTTTGAGGATGCTCCCCCTCCTACCTACCACTCCCACCTCACTGCCCTGGCATTCTACACTGGGGCATCGAGCCTTCTCAGGACTAAGGGCTTTTCCCCCATTGATGCCAGACAACGCCATCCTCTGCTGCATATGTGGCTGGAGCCATGGTGTTTCCTTGTGTACTCTCTGGTTGGTGGTTTAGGCCCTAGGAGCTCTGGAAGTCTGATCGGTTGAGTTTTGCTGACTTTATATTTACAATGTGTAAAAGTTTTGTGAGCTGCCTCATTTTATGTCAACTTGACACAAGCTGGAAAGAAGGAGCCTCGATGGAGAAAATGCGTCTCTAAGATCTGGCTGTGGGGACTTTCTTAATTAGTGAATAACGGGGGAGGGCCCAGTCCATTCTGGGTGGTTCCATCCCTGGCCTGGTAGGCCTGAGTTCTATAAGAAAGTAGGCAGAACAAACCAGTAAGCGCACCCCTCCCTGGCCTCTACATCAGCTCCTGCCTCTCGGTTACTGCTCTGCTGGGCCTCTGTCCTGACTTCCTTCACTGATGGACTACAGTGTGGAAGGGTAAACCAAATAAACCCTTTCCTCCCCAACTTGCTTTTGGTCATGGTGTTTCTTCACAGAAGTAGTAACTTTAACCAAGACACTTTACCAAAATACATTTTTTTTTTCAAAGTGGTGTTGGTGTGAATGAAAAGGAAGGAGCTTTCTCAGTGTTCCACAAATCACAACGGGCCAGAAACACGCAGTTTGCATCAGTGGTTCAAAGTGCAGATATTTTTTGCATCTAGGTTCAATTTCATCTCCTCTGGCTTTTACTTTGTTTTCAGACAGGGTTTCTCTGTGTAGCCCTGGCCACCCTGGAACTATGTAAACCAGGCTGGTCCCAACTCACAGAGGTCTGCCTGCCTCAGCCTCCCAGGTGCTGAGGTTAAAGGCATGTGCCACCACTCCTGGTATTCCCACTGTTTCTAGTGTAATCCTTGAAAACAGGTCATCCTGTGACAATCCTTTCAGGTACCCTTTGACTCAAAAGCTGGTAATTATGTAATGTAGGCATTTTACAAATTCCTGTCAAATACACAGTAAGTCTTATATGTCATATATTATTATATAATGAATATTTTATATTCCTCATAAACTGTGTGCAGCACAGTGCCAGGTTGCTTATTAAATGACATTAGAACTTACTTTTTTCTGTAATTGAGATTTCGGACATTCGTCCTTCCTGTGCTGTGTGGCACACAGACGAGGTGGACCCTCGTGTTCCCACCCTAGGCCCATGCTCTTCTTTCTCGTTCTGTGGAATCTACTACGTTAATCTTCTGACTTCTTAGGAGGAGCCAAGACCATATATTTAAATAGATTACTTTTAAAAATAAGCATGTTTGAGGCTGGAAAGATGGATCAGTGGTTAAGAGTGCTTGCTGCTCTTCCACAGGACCAGAGTTCAGTTCCCAACTCCCACGCTACAAGACTCACGACTGCCTCTAATTGGAGCTCCAGGGGATCTGATTTCCCTTCTGACCTCCACAAGGACTTCAATCATATGTACGTGCACACACGCATACACATATGCACATGCATGTGTAAAAATATACAATACACACATTTAAAATACATATATACGCTCTCACCTTTCAGTTGGAGTATTACATTCACACTGTAATAACTGCTCCTGACTTAAAATACGGCGGCTTGAGCTTTTTTGTTCATGTTTTCTTGTTTTGTCACAAACTTAAAAAAAACAAAACAAAACAAGTACTTTTTAATGTTTCATGTAATCTTACTTTACTAAGTTGTTGGGAGCACAAAGGTTCTTGCCCTCCCAGATAGCACTGGGGCAATCAGGGATGTTAAACATGTTTGTCTCATCAAAGGAAGAGATGTACAAACGGTTTTCTTTCCAGAAGACTGGGAATGGAGGTCGCCAAGAGCCTAGGTGACTCCCATGCTGTAGGGCCAGGCAACACAACTGAGCCACTCACAAATTTATTAAGCTATTTACTGTCTGAAAATGTATGTCATCTTCAACAATTTAAAAATATATTGCTTTTATTTATGTCCATGTGTGTGAGGCTGTGTGTGCGTGCACCACATGTGCAGCTCCCTGGGGCTGGAGTTCCAGGAAGTTGTGAGTTGCCTGATGCGGCCCCTGAGAATAGAACCCAAGGCCTCTGGAAGGACAATACCTGCTCTTAAATGAGGAGCCACCCCTGCGTCCTGCTGTCCTCAGGAATACTCTGTGTATCGAACTCTAGGTCAGGTCAGGGGTCGATCGCTCCATTTGGCCAGGACCGAGTTGGGGGCCAGGGACAGTTGTCAGTCTCATCTAGACTTAGTTCTCCTGTGTTTAAAGTCTCTCAAGGCTGATACCTTCTTGTTTCAGACTCCACTTCCACAAGACGGAGTATCCCAGCTGTATCCTTGGCGCCCCTTTCTGCGGACCCTCAATCCCTGCGTACCGCCGTCTATGCTTTCATAATTCTAAGTTCAGTGTTTCGCTGCTAATTCCCAGATCCGCATTCCTAGGCTTCCCCTCTCCCCACAACCGGCTGAGATTGCACTCAAAGAGAACTTTGAAGAGAAGTTCGACAAAACAAGCATGCAAAGTGGTGCTGGCTGGACCGTTGGGAGACTGAACAGATAGTGGATAAAATGTCCTACAGAAGCAGCAGCTACCTCTTCCAGGCCAGAGCTAGACCTAGAGACGCCATATTAACTGAGCCTTCTGAGTGGAGCTGTGTGTGACCTTTGGCATAAAGACAGCTAACTGATAGGACCTGGTGGGAATGCAGCCAGAGCTGTGGGAGTTAGTGCCACCCACTCCCTCTTGATCTGCTGCCAGAATCCTTCCCAGGAGGACCAGGGGAGGGTGACAAGTTCATGGGACTTGTTGTGGTGGCACATACCTTGTCCCAGCACTCGAGTAGGTTGAGACAGGAGAATTAAGGGTTTGAGATGAGTCTCCATAGTAAAACACTGTCTCAGTCGAAACAAAAACACTTAAAATTTATTGGAGGTTGGAAGCCTGGGGCAATGCTTTTGGTGATCAGAAAGCAGGGCGAGAGTTGTTTTGGAATGATCCAGTAGCCTACATTTTGACTCTCGTGTGTGACTAATAGGCATTTTATTTTGCTTGTTTGTTAATTTTGGATTTTTGAGATAGGGTTTCTTTGTGTATCCCTGACTGCCCTGGATCTCATTCTGTAGATCAGGCTGGTCTCAGCCCCTGAGTGCTGGGATTTAAAGGCACAACCACCACCTGCCTATTAGACATCTTAATAAAATCTTAATAAATTTGGTGAGGTTTGGAGAGTTGGAAGAAAGCCTGTGGACTGGCCACCAAATATTCTGCCCACCCATCTCGTGTGTGTGTGTGTGTGTGTGTGTGTGTGTGTGTGTGTGTGTGTCAGTGTAAGTGTAAGTGTAAAACTAATGCACGTGCACACAGGTGCCAAATGAGAGACCATGGGAAAAAAATAACAGACTCAGCAAAAATGTATCTGACTATAGTGGAGATGGTGCCTGGTGTCTATATCTAGAGCTTCCAAAGAAGTATTGTTATGTGAAAGTAGAGAAATGGTAACCCGAAAACATGGAGTTAACACGGAGTTAATGAAAGCACATGGGCCCTACCCAACCTGAGGAGCATAAGTGACATCTACCATAGAGGGCCACAGAAATCACATCTTTGCAGGAACTGGGCATCGGTGAGAATGAGGTGACCATAAGAACAGAGCAAAGGAAACCATGGCATTTACCTGCTGTCTCTTCCAAGGGCAAACAGGTTTGGGAGAGATCAGGTAGCACTGGGAACTAATGTGTTTCACTTAACAGCACTCAGTTGGTAATGGCACCACCCTCTTCTGAGGACATTAGGAAAAATGACCAGTACTGGAGAAGTTAACCACAATGAACAAGGACAGTGCTAGCATTTGAAATCACCCTGCTGAATTCAAGACTGCACTACTAAAATGGCCAGTAACACCTCTCACCATTTACACAAAGAAACAAGATACAGTGGTCTTGTCTGGTCCTAGAGCAAAAGGACTCTAATTAAAGCCACACGGTTATCTTACCCTTGGTTTATAGTGCCCGAACGGGAAGTGCTGTCACTTTGCATGGGGACTTGGTAGACAGACAAGATAGCGCTCGAGGAGAAGAGCTTCCTGCTAGTGGAATTTTTCTAAAAAGATTAATGAACATACTGCTACTATGTTTATTATTATTACTCTTGTTTTATTGCTGTCACAGGATGGTTAGTGCTGTCAACTTGAGAGACTCTAGGCAAACCTGGGAGAGACCATCAGCCTCCAGGCATCTTACAAGGGATTCTCTTGTTAGGTTAGTGGGGTGAGAGGCTTGGGGACTGGACTGTTTAGAATCTGTGAGGTCAGTTTGGCATTCATTTTCTCACCCTGAGTTCAGACATAACACTATCAGCTTCCTCAAGAGCAGCTGCTGCAGTCAGGGTTCAGACACACCTAGCCCTTACCCCTGAGCTCTTACCCCTAAGTCCCATCCCCAACCTCTATGGCTCCCCTTTTGTCCCCTAACCCCTAGCCACCCACTCCAACCCCAACTAACCAACCCCCTGCTAGTCCCACCCCTATCCCTAACTTCCACTGACATGTTGAATTTTACCTTCAAAATGTGTGCCAAAATAAACTCTCTCTCCTGTAAGTTCCTATTGTTGGGGTACTTTATCTCAGCAAAAGATAGATTAATTCACATTACAAATAGGATTAAAGACAAGTTTACATTACATATATATATATATATATATACACATATATATATCTCCTAAGTTTCTTAAAAACATTTCCAACAAAGGAAGCAGTGTGTTTTCTGCCGCTCAGGATGGACAGGTGTATCAAATGGTTCAATACCGGAAGCCAGGATTTTAATTACGACCACCAGAAACACCAGCTCTGATGAAGGACAGCTGTGTGAGCAAACGTGGGCGCTTTAATTCACAAAGAATGTATAAAGAAAGGCGTGGCTGCCAGGCCTACAGAAACGTCTTCATCATCTTATGAGTGATGTGGCTTTCAGGGTTCCGCATGTCTTCATAAAATTCAATTGGAATCTCCTTTTCTTGAAAATGAATGGGCATTTTCTTGCCCTGCACACTCATTAGCTTCAATGCCAGTGGGCCCAAGTTTACATATTCCTGTGGAAAAGAGACAAAAGGAGACGTGGTTGGCGAGTGAGTGCGATGACTGAGATGCTCCTTCCCTGGGTTGACCTTTACCTGACACAACTCATTGCCATGCTGATCATGTGACTGCAGTATCAAACAAGGTAGGAAATGAACTGTAGAGTTTTAAAAAATATACTTTTTAAGTTTGTATTTCCTGATTGCCCAGTGACCAGGAGGGAAGTCTGGAGGTCTCAAAGGGAGCTGAGGAGGGTAGGGTACCGGCTAGCAGAGATGTTGGAGGCTGCCTTATTGATGAAGGTATATTGGATGTATATAGTCCCCAGACTATAATGTGAATCTTTTCACACACTCTCTGAATAGTGTATACTAAACTTACCCTGTTGGGTCAAGTATACTCAGTCAATTAAAAAGAGCTGGAGAGTGACGTTCTATAGAATCCTCTAGCCAGCCACAAACTCTCGGGCCCTTCCAACACATACATACACACACACACGCACACACACACACACACACACACACACACACACACACACACACGCACGCCAGCAAATCTTTCTGGAATGCTCCCTGTGCATACAGAGGGCTGGAGTGCAATGATAATAGCGTCGGTGGGGGACAGTTTGAATGGTGTGGCCCCTCTCTATGTGGTAATGGTTGACTTGTTTCTGTAATGCCACCTTTGAGACTTTAGCTCCCCATTCATTTGAAATTCCCAAGCATCATAGGTACCTGGCATGTTGCAGGGTGCTCAGTGTTTATGGGTGAGAAGTGGAGGCAAGGCGCTATCTTTGAAACTGCTTGCCATTGGACGTAGCTTTCAAACTAACACAGAGTCGGTGGATGCCCATAGGCTCTACGCCATGGCTACCACAGCCATGGTCACCACAGTTCCTCCATCCGTGCTCACAAGAATCCCCAGGGGCATACAGCTTGTGCCCTGCTGTCCACAATTGGTCAGGGATCAGCATGATGAACCACGAACCAGGATTCCAGGACGCAAGTGGTGGTGTTTGGTCACTTAAATGGCAAAAACACTAGAACACTCGTCCTTTAATTTTTTTTTTTTCAATGCTGGGAACCAAACCGAGAACCTTCTACACGCTTAGCAAGCATGCCTCCTATGAGCCATATTGTTGCCCCCAACTTTTAGTCTTTAAATGGTCACTTGAAGTGATAAGGCTCAGAGGCGGAGTGCTTGTCTAGTATGTGAGAGTCTTGGGTTCAGTCTACAGAAAAACAATTTGAGTTGTTCTTTGCCCATATTTGATGGACCCTACCAGAATTGGAAATTCAGTGAAGCTTTAAAAAAGAAATTCTGCAAACTCCTAGCACTCAGGATACAAAAGCACATGGATAGCCAAGAGCCTGAGGCCAGCCTGGAAGGAATCTCTAAAATTTGAGGCTAGCCTGGGCTACATAGGACAAGTCTATCTTAAGTAAACAAATAATCATTTGATGTTAGCTGGAGTGAATTATTAGTTAATATGATGACTTTTTCCCTTTATTCTACTTTTTTTTTTTACAGCCTTTATTCTCCTACCAGACTTAAACTTTAACCTTTAAGGTCTGGGCAGTATGAGAAAAGGAAGGGTAGATATGTGCAAACGAGAGTTTTCTAAAAGATAGATTGGCTGACTACTCCTGTGGCGGAGGGCATTTTACAGTGACGGCCTGATTTACATCCGACCCCACAGGTTTGCTGGAGTCTTTTCACCTTCACACAATCTTCCAGGAAGATGCAGGACCTATACTCTTCATGCTTGATTAGGTCAACCAGGAGAATATACAATGGAAGGGACGGCATGTGGCCTCCAAGCATTAAAGCTGTTCTCTTGTCACTGGGATTGCTCACCCTGAGAAGTTAGACACCATATAACAAAGGGACACACAAGGCACCCTCTGGAGAGGCTCATGTGAAGAGAAACCAAGGCCTTGGTGTAGCCACCATCGTCTTGCTTGACATAGGAGTATCCTGCCCACCCCCTCTAGGTGGGCTTTCTGCCTCACGCCAGGCTTCAGATGAGAGTGGCCTTAGTGAGCACTCAGCTGTGACTGCCCAGGACAGCCATTTCTCAACTCCCAGTAATGGAGGCCTGAAAGATCAAAGTTTTAAACTACTAGGTCTCGGGATAGTTTATTATGTACCATAAGACAAGTGGCACTGTCTCTTAGTAATAAAGGCCTATAAATGAACCTTGTAGCTGGTGAGAGTAAAAAGTGTCACGGGAGAGGCCAATGGGAGGCCATTTTTGCGAAGAATTACAAATCAAATTCTCTGTATTTACAGTTTAGCTCTCCCTCCGCCAGCATTGTAGACACTGACACTCTAGTGGGAACCGTGTTCTTGTGATGCTCACCTTGAAATCTTGTTCATCTTCTTGCACCAAGTACTTGACGATGGGGTCCTCTATCTCTGTACAGGAGCCTTCTTTACTTCCTGTCTTCTTGGGCTGGCTATCTGGGGTGCTAATCCCATAGCTGCTCCCCAGTAAGAGGTCCAACCTGTCGTCACTCTCCTCTTTGGAGGGCAACTGCAAATTCTCCTCTGGGGCTAAGGCAAAGGAATAATTAGATAACATTTTGAGCAGGTGACAATGTCATCACTGGTCATGCTCTTTATTTGAAATAACTTGGTAAATTTCAGGGCTAAGGGAATGGCTTCGCTTAGTCAACACCACGGTACCGAAGTCCCCATGGAGCCCTCGGTTCAGCCCCAAGATTTGCTACCACCAAATCCGAAGTGTTTAAAGAGAAAAAAGTATGGCTTTCACAGAATGATAAATAAAATAATAACAAATATTATAATAACAAAAGAGGCAGAGGCAAGTGCATCTCTGGGTTTGAGGTCAGCCTGAGCTACAGAACGAGTTCCAGGACAGCCAAGGCTACACAGAGAAACCCTGTTTTGAAAAAACAAATAAATAAATAATATACATTGTATAAAAGTAAGAATTGGCCCCATTTTAAGAAACCAGTCTATGTCCTTCTTATAGCTAACATTAACCATGAACTCTTGGGAATTCAGGGATACATTGACATTGTTCGTTTAAAGTGCTACCCAAACTATAACAGTGTGGGCAAGGCCCCATCCCTCTCTACAAAGCATCTACCTAGTTCATTATAAAACACAAGTCTGATAGAAACTGGGCCCAGCAGCGCGTCGGTGATGCCAGCATTTGAGAGGCCGAAACAGGCAGAATCATGGGTTCGAGGACAGCCTGCACTTTTCGGCAATGCTTTAGAAAGGAATAAAGTATGGCAGAAAAGGAAGAGAGGGGCGGAGAAAGGAAAGGGATGAAAAAGGGAAGGGCTGAGCCAACAGACAGGAGACTAGAGCGGGGCAAGTGCCGTGGGAGGAGGGAGAGGAGCAGAGCTGGGTCTACTCTTCACAGCGCTCCTGCGCCTGGGATGTCGGCCCACAGGGGACGCTCCGGCAGCGGTGCTTTAAGGCGAGGGAAACCTCATCACGAGGAAATTGTACCTGTGTCTGCGTCTGGCAAATTCAAAGATTCGTCTTCGGGTGTCACTTGCAGCCCAGCGGCTTGAGTAATGTACAGTTTCCTAAAAGTGCAAACAGCAGTCTGTCGGTTAATCAATACCGAGCCCTGTGCCTAGTCCTCCCCAGGGCACGGACGCAAGAGGGAAACTGAGACCTGCTTTACGTGCTTCAGAGGCGTAAGTCTTGTTGAAATGATAAGTAAACTACTACAGAGTTCCAAAGTGACAATTCCTAGCAAGATGTGTAACGAGTAGTGTGAGAATTCTGGGAGTCAGAAAAAAGCACCCCTTGAGATAGGGGACAAGGAAGGTTTTCCTGAGGAGATAAAATCTGAATAGCATCTTGTAGAACCAGAAATTCACCAGGAAGAGTATGAGGGTAGGGAATGTTCCAGAAGGAGAGTAGGAATGATACCAGTTAGGCCACTGTGGATGTTTAGTAAGAAAATCAGTAAGAAATGCTGAGGGTGTAACTCAGTCCTAGAGGCCTTGCCTGGCTTGTATAAGGTCCTGGGTTCGATGTGAGGAGGAGGATGGTGGGGAGGAGGGAAAGGAAGAGGAAAATACATAGGAGTTTTTAAAGCGCATGCACACAGTGTTTCTCTATATTTGGAGCTGCAGCCCATACTTCTGTTCCTTAATGCTTTTTAATTATTTTTATTTTACTTGAGTTTCCTGCATGTTTGTGTGCAGTACCTTCAGAGGCCAGAAGAGGGCACAAGCTCCCCTGGCACTGGAGTGAGTAACGGTTGTGAGTGCTGGACCCTGAACCCAGGTCCTCTGGAAAAGCAGCCAGTGCTTTTCAACAGGGTCATCGCTCCAGCCAGGGTGCCTTGATTTTTGACTACTGCCATCTAGTGGAAGCACTGAAGAACTAAATCTTTCTTTTCCAGAGTGTTACTCTGCAGCCCAGGCAGGCCAAGGACTATGTATCTCATGTTGGCCTTGAATTTATAGTAATCCTCTTGTGTCAGTCTCTTGAGTACTCCGATGACAAGTGACATCTGTCTAAGCCATCTTTTAAAGAACAAACAAACAAACAAACAAACAAACAAAAAACCCACCAACTTTTTACAGATATAATGTCTACAAAATGCTTTCTAGAAATGTAATGACTTTGACCAGGGTATTGTGGTGGCACCAAACGCTAACTGCTGTGGCACCAGGGAGCGTCTCACCTGGGTATTTTGAGATCCACGAGTCTGCAGTTAAATAACTGCTCAATAAGCAGTAGATTTTCCTCTTCTAGTTGATGAATACAAGTTTCCAACTCTTCGACTTCCTTCCTGTGAATCTTGATCTGTGTGCCGAGGAGGGGGATGGGTGTCAGTGCTTACCGGCTTCGTTCAGTGACGAGATCTTTAGCAAACTCAACCCCTGAAAGGATGTTTGCCTGAGGGAAGATCTATCATTTGTTATTTATTATTTCAGGGTTTGCCTGGTCCTCCTGGGGTTAAGAAGGGATGGAGGGACTGTTTTCTGGGCCACTGCCAGGCATGGCAGGCAATAATTAAAGAGCAGAAGCTGCCCTTTCCAGCCCTCCGGAAGCATGGCTGAACTTAGAAATGAGTAGAGGCAGACACAGGGAAACAAATTTCACTTAGCGATGTGGCACATTGGCAAGTGAACAAGCATCACTCTAAAGGCAACACTGAATAAGACAATGAAAACAGGCTGGGATAATGGAACATATGGTGGTACTCTTAAAATCATAACTGAAAGCCCTTTCTGCTAGCCCCTATATTAGAATTATATTCTTTTTGAACCTGGTGTCAGTTCTGGGAAATGGCATCATATGAAATATTCGCTAACTCCTTTATTCTGGGATAGTGGCCCTGGGTTCTACAAGAAATCAAGTTGAGCAAGCCATGGGAAGCAAGCCAGTAAGCAGCACCTCTCTGTGGTCTCTGCATCAGCTCCTGCCTCCAGGTTCCTGCCCTGTCTTAGCTTCTGCCCTGGCTTCCTTCAGTGATGAACAGTGGTAATCAAATAAACCCTTCCTCCCCAATCTGCTTTGTTGTGCTGTTTCTATCTCAGTAACGATAATAACCCTAATCCTAACCAGGACAGAATCAGCTCCAGGATCATTGGCATTGCTGTGACGGACATGCTGCTTTGTGGAAGATTGTGGAAGGACTGTGGAGCATTGAACTAAAAAGCCATTGAGTGTGCGTAGCTTGGTGATCCATTCTACGGGAACTTGGAAGATAAGGATGTTGAGAGCAGGGCTGGAGAGGTGGCTTAGAGGTTAAGAGCACTGACTGCTCTTCCAGAGGACCTGAGTTCAATTCTCAGCAACCACATGGTGGCTCACAACCATCTGCAATGAGATCTGATGCCCACTTCTGGTGTGTCTGAAGACAGCGACAGTGTACTCACATACATAAAATAAATAAAGAAGTTTTTAAAAAACAAAGACGTTGAGAGCAAGGCGAATGATGGAGGCCTGGCTTGTGGAACTCCAGAGTGAAGGCTGGAAGGCTTCAAAACGTTCTATCACAGCTGTTGCGTATTTTGAGTTAAAAAAAATCTGTGCTCTGGGTGGGGGTTGTGGTTGTGGGGAGATGTCACAGCAGTTGGGAGCGTTGGCTGCTCTTCCAGAGGACCCATATTCAATCCCAGGCACCCACATGACAGCTCGCAGCTGTCTGTGACTCCAGTTCCAGAGGATCTGACACCCTCACACGTACACGCAGGCCAAACACATAAAATAAAAGTAAAATTCTAATAAAAAAAAAAAAGAATCTGTGTTCTGGTTATCTGGGGCTGAAGAATCAGCTATGGCTAACAAGAGTCCAGAAACGTGAAAGTAAAGCTTTTATTTTCACTGGGACAATTGACATTAGTCGGCTGGAGCTAAGAAATTAACGGTGATTAAGAAGAGACCAGCATCACTGAGGTGAAGTCTGGATAGTGTTTCCTCAGAAATAGCACAACATGGGACACAAATGTGAACAAGATTCAACCTTTCCGCAAAAGACTGCTTCTAACCCAGTCGACAAAGCCATAGCTAATTAGAGAGCCTTGTGGTGTCACGGCTCAGGCTGCAGGCGGCTTAGAGCTGGAAAGGAAGACAAATGGTGCTTACCTGTCTCAATCATCTAAGTCTGTAATAAGCCAGTGGTTGGTGTTTAGGTTCAGAGGGAATTAACTTGATTACAAGTCTGAATGACTTAAGGAAAGGTTTGCTTTCAAAGGATGAGAAACACAGCAGAGAGGCAGTGCGCAGAGGAAAATGTTTAAAGATTCCTGACCATGGGCTGGGCACGAGTGGGCGGCATCACCTAGTTCTCCAGCTCTTTCCAAAGCTGGCACAGAGATGCCTTTGCAGGGCTTAGGATGTCTAATGGCATTGCCTCCCTCTTCGGAGAGCACAGCGAGGTTTGCCTCGACTGCTGAGTCCCCTCTGCTTTTGAAATAATAGGGATACGAAACTGGTGCCTTTTCATAATCACCTCAGGAACATGAAAGGGAAGAAAAGGCAGAAAACCAGGTTTCTCTAAATACCTAGGTATAGTTCGAGATCAGGACAGACGTCAAACTCCTTCAGCCAGGGACCTAGGGGCCTGATTGAAGTGTACGCGCCTGACCTTTTCATCTGCGAGTCCCGAGCCCTGAGTCTCTCTGAGGTCAGGCGTCTCCCCTGCTCCCGTTTCTCTAAGAGAGTGAAAGTCATTTGGACATTTCAGTGGTCTTCGCTTTCCTAAGGAGCATGCGGAACAAACACACTAGGCAAGCGACTCGCCAAGCTGCTCTGCACCTTCACAAGCAGGGGTGCTCTGAGTTCTGCTGAGAGAGGGAGAGCAGAGGAGGTGCTGCTCTTAGCCTGGCTTTTCAGGCCACGAGAGAGCTTCCTCAAGGAAGCCAGACACCCTAAGTGTGTTCCTGGGCAACACTTGAGTGGAGTGATAGAATTTACAACAAGAAGCGGCTTTCATTAATTTTTGAGTAAGTTTAATCGTGCCAAAATGAAGGTACTGTAACAGAGGAATCAAACCTATTGGATTTCCTTAAAACGCTTTGCCCTTTTTTTCTAAACTCTGTGAGTCAATTAGCCTTGACGTTTCCCCCTTTATTTCCAGTGAATTATGAGGAGTAAAAAAAAAAAAATTAAATGAAACCAAACATTATTTGAGGTTTCAGCAGAGTCAGGGGACCAGGGCAGCCTTTCTTATCAATCAAATATATTTTTTTAAAGTCATTTTCTTTAAATCTGTGACATCCTATAAATCCAGAGTTAAATAGTTATTATAGGATTATACTGTTGTATTTAATAAAATTGTAACAAATTCCCTTAACATTCTATTATTAACCCACCTTGAGTTTTAAATTACTGATCCCTTGTTTTATTTTTTATTTACTTTTTTAAGATAAGGGCTTATGTAGACTAAGCTAGCCTTGAACCTGCTCTGTAGCCAAGGATGACTTTAACTTCTGATCCCTCTTCCTCCATCTCGAAGTCTTGCTTGAATAGGAAGTTCATTCTAATTATTGGGGAGTCATAGTACGAACTCTTATTAAAATGACTTTGCAAAGTTAATTTGACAATTGTCAGGCTGGCCCTGGTGGCACAGTCCTGTGTAATCCTAGCTCCACAGGAGACCGGGTTTACGTGAATGTAGAAAACAGAACAAGTTCAAGGATAGCCTGGGCAATGCAGGGTAACCTTGTCTCCAAACATAAAGAGGGCTGGGGCTGCAGTTCAGGGGGTAGTGCTTGCCCAGTATGCACAAGGCTCTGGCCTCAATATCCCACACTGCAAAAAATAAGGTAAAATTTAAAAGGAAAACGGAAAAGGCCAGAGCTGGGACCTAGTGGCCGAACCCTTGCCTACTGGGCACAAGGCCCAGCTGGATCCCGTATGCCCATCTCACACACGGTAAAGCTACTTGGCGATATCGCAGAAACAGTATATGACTTGTTTCCTAGTTTCCTGGACCCTAACTCTATTCCATCAGATGGGGAGCAGGGAAGAGAATGGAAAAGCTTAAAAGTAATGTTTTTATTAGTGTGTCTGGGAAGACGACAGTGAGAGAAATGGATGAGGAATTCAACATCTCAGTGGACATGTTGACCTGAGTGCCTTTAAGATATCCTTTAATACATATTTACAGACAAATGAATATGGAGGCTCAGAACTCAGGGTCCCAGACGAGGTAGTGCGGAAGACGTGCTCTACAGTGGCTATCGTGCTAGCAAGGCCTTCACATGGTTTAAAGTGAGTTCTCTCAAAAAGGAGTGAGTTTGGGAGGGGACAAGAGAGAGAAATGTTTAGCAGTTAAGCGCACTCGCTCTTCTAGGGGACCTGAGTTCAGTTCCCAGACCCCTGTGTGGAGGCGATTAACCCCTTGTAACCCCAGTCCCAGGAAATTTGCTGCCCTCTTCTGGCCTCTCTATGTGTCAGGCACACACACTGCGTGCACTCAGGCAAAAGAAACCCTTGTCCCCATAAAAAAAAACAAAAAACAAAACACACACACACAAAAAAACCAAAACAAAACGTAATAAATCTCTTGGTAAAGTAGTGAGTGTTGTTTCATACATAGGATTTAAACACAGAATGGATGGCTATTTGTCTAATATAAAGGGAATTTTTAGGAGTGGGAGAGATTGAATTAGAGACACCAAGAGTAGGCCTGTTCACGAGGTGACTGGTGACTCCCGTACCACTAGGTGGGGTCCCATGTGGTTAATAGCTGCTTTGAGACAGGACAAAAGTGGCTTTAAAAAGGAAGGGCATGTTTTGACTCATTGTTTGAAGACCCAAGTGGCTTGTGGCTGTCAAGGTCAGGATGTCATAGCAACAGGCGCAGGGAGCAGCGGGTCACGTGGCATCTGTAGTCAGAAAGAAGCAAGCAGTGGACGCTGGTGTGCGCGGTTCACTTACTCGGTCTTACTCAGTCTAGGACCCCGGGTCATGAAATAGTGCCCACATTTCGGATGGGTCTTCCCACCTTGTTTTACCCAATCGTTATGTCTCCCAGACGATCCTAGATCTTGTCAAGTTGACGGTATTAACCATCACGATTCCAAACCTGTCTACATGGTACCCAATGCGTGTCGAGCCCACATCTCCAGAAGGCCACCTTTCACCGCCCTTTGTGCCTCTGAACTCATTGAAGAGTGACGCTGTCAGGTTTACGTGTCAGACTGATGGCTCTGAGTTCACGTGGAGGGGAACGGGGGAAGAGTCTGGCTTAAGGGAAGTAAAACCAGGTAAGTAAGGTCTCACTTCCGGAAGGGGTGTGGCTAATGAGGGCCTGGAGTAGGGCAGCAGCAGAAAAGCAAGCAGTGGTTAAAGACAGGTCTTAGAGAGGCCTTCTGAATTTGCATACTGAAAAAACATTTCTCTAGGATTTCCAAAGTCCCACCTTGGGTGACTACATAACTGTGGTGGGGTCCTTAAGTGGCGTAGGCAGAGCCCGGGACCAGAAGCAGTTTCAGGAAAAGAGGCAGATGTTGTCAATTCAGAAGTTTGAGATGCCTGTGGTGAGCTTACATGCAGTTGCAGCTGGCTGATGAGTGCGTGGGTTTGGAGCCTGGAAATGACATCATTTTTAATCTGGAGACCTTTTAAGCTCACAGTGCAATTATCTTCAGGCCTTTCTTCCCTGGAGTTTTGGGGAAGCCAACATTTCCTGTTTCTTATTTTTCTCTGTATCTAGCTTGTGTTGTTAAACGTGCTGTTAGGTAAATTCCTGAGGATGACTGAGAAGTAAATATCACAGCCCTTAACATTCTGGGAATAGGTTTTGTTTTGCTTTGTTTTTCCCTTTAGTCTAGTTGAGTGGAGTATAGAATTCCAAGTTCATAAACCTTCTCCACTGAAGCTCGTTCCTGACTCTGGTGCCCGCTTCCGGACTCCGATGCCCGCTTCCTGTTCGTCCGTTCTGCCTCCCTTTCTTTGCCTTTTTCAAAAAACAGGGATTTTTTTTTTTTCCTACTGCTCTGCTGACGTTTCTTTCTGCTTTATCTTTTTAGAGTTACTATTTCTTGGATCTTACATTAGTGATGTGTCTTGCCTTGCTATGAGAGAGTGCATTCTGCATTCTATTTTATATTTGATTATTTTTGGCCTTGAAAGATCCTGTTTTCTAAACAAACGGGCTCTCACACTTTTTGGTATTAATAAAAGCTCCTTTTCAATTTTCTGAATTTCCCGTCAGCATCTTTTAGTGGAGGCTTTTATTATTAGTGCTTGCTTCTCTCTTTAGTTCACCTGGTTTTTTCTTCCTATTTGTCCAATTGTTCTTAGTAATCCATTATCTGGTCCTATTAGGAAGAGCCAATGGAATGCTGGTATTTTCTCCACCGCTGTGTAAAGAGGACTGTTTTCACTCCAAGTTTCTCCTATGGATGAGAGAGTCAGCTGAAGTCTGTAGACGTGGCGTGTCAGGTCAGGAGGACTATTTTGAGTTGAGAAAGCAGGAGCAGGATGTTTAGATTGTGCTCTCCCGAATGCCACAATTGCAAATGTATAATTTTTTTTGCATGTGATTGTCTCACATCTATGCTAGAAACTGTGTATCAGATGATGTGATTCTAGCATTCTCCGGGGATTTCTCCGGGGAGAGCCTGCAGGTTCATAGGCGGAGGATTTGTTCTGGGTGAGGGAAATCCCAGGGCAGCCTACTGAGGCACACCGTGGCACACTCTTGTTTTCTGCTCCTGCATCCCTACTCTCTACTCGGACTCTGAGCAGAGGCTCCCGAGGGCTTCCCAAAGAGGCTGAGTGTGCACTTCCCTTTGAACATCTGGACAAAATGTTATCTGCCAGTTTCACCCAACAGCTTACGGCTTGCTCTCATACCTGTCTTTTTTTTTTTTTTCTTTGCCACATAACTTTTGAAACATCACCTGCTAGTTCACTGTACCTCCTCTCTTTGCAGACGGGCTCTTTATTGTATTTCTATAATTTCACTTCTCCCTTGGGAGAACAAGATACAGCCTGCCATCTTGGGTCACATTATAATTCACAGTTTAATATAAGTGCTTCTAGATTAAAATGAAACGCTTGTGTATGTGTGTAATTCATCCCCTCAACGAGTAAGTATATCTATCCTCATAGACATTCCTTTTTGTTAAGCAAAGGTTATTTTTCAGGCCCTGTACACATATAGCTAAAAAGATATGGCCTACTCTGTGTGTTAAGAACACAGTTCATGAAACGAGTTTCAGTGTATTTTAGCAAGAATTCAACAATGCAAGAAAATACTGGAAACAGAGTTCTCAGGATGCCCTGAGTGCATTATGAAATGATTCGCAGGGAAATTGGTCATGAGCATCTACCCCTCAAGGAGGAGTTAAGAGTTTTCCTGGCAACAAGAGTAAGGAAGGACTAGAGGTCAGGACAGAGTGACTAGCACATACAATGTGAGGAAGACAGGATAGTTCCAAATAACACAGATTATTTAGATCGAGACATTGATAGCATAGAGAGAAGAGGGCCTACTATAGACGTTGTTACATGACCACACCCAGCAAACCCCATGTGGCCCTGGCCTGGGGAAGAGGTCCAGGCTCAGGAGTTCCTGTGAGCTCTTGTACAGATGTGTTGGAGAGAGACACGGATGCTGCAGAGCCGTTTTGATCACAGGCAAATGGCCGTGCTGTTTGTCCTAGTTCACCACAACTCCATATCATCCAAACTGGATCAAGGGTTACCATTGTGGGGAGAAGACCACATGAGGTAGTGCAAGGCATTTTGCCCTGTGCATCAGGTCAGTGGGAGGACAGGAAGTCTAAACGGCTGTACACATTTGCAAAGGATGACATGTTACCCAGAGGGTAATTTAAATTGGGAGCTGAAATGATCTTTTAGCCTTGCTAGCCACCCAGCAAGAGGCGGGCTTACGAGGAACACTAGCTTGGTCTGAGGACACAGAGAAACCTGGCACACTGAGTGCACAGTGTGGGTTAGGCCCCCAAATTATTCTTGGCTATTATTGAGATTGTTTATGCCATTGGTTGAGTAACAATATAATAGGACCAGGTCTTTCTTTGACAATTCTTTATGTCAGTTAAAATTCTAGGCTTGCTCTATGACTTCATCTTTATAGTTAAAGGTCATTGCCAGTTCAAAAAAATTATTTCGATACATTCCACTTACTTCTTTTTTTAGCCAGTCATTCTCCCAGATCTCTCGATAGTTGTTCTTGTCAATGAACCTTACAGCATTCTGAAAGAAATGCATTCTATGAAAGAGAGTTGTCACAAAGGGACACACAGTATCAGCTCTGGTTGGACAGGCTTTACCTTCATTTTAATTCTACTTTGAACCACACCCCCAATCTGATATTTACAGTCTCACCCACAGTACTTTGATAGTGATGACACTGTGTTTCTTAGTGAGGTGGATTTATATGACTATCATGTTTTTAACCAGTTACTGGAAGACAAACCTCTTTTAAAAATAAATTAATTAAAATTTTAATTTATTTTATGATTTTATGTGTATGAGTATTTTTCTATCACACATGCATGTGTACCACATGCCTGCCTTGTGCCCACAGAAGTCAGAAGAGGGCATCAAATTCCCTGGGACTGAAGTCAGAGATGGCTTCCAGCTATCATGTGGGTGCTGGATTCGAACCTGGTTCCTCTGGAAGAGCAACAAGTACACCCAACCACTCACTGAGCCACTCTCCACTCCAAGGGGAAAATCTAAAAGAACATAACAAAACTAAACAAAAGAAACAGGGGCTGGGGAAATAGCCTATTGGCAACTGTTCGCAGTACTAGCACGAGGACCTGAGTTCACTTCCTAGCACTCACGGAAAACAGCTGACGTCTGTGTGAGACTACTTGGTGGGTAAAAAGCACATAGTCCATGGGATTTACCACCTGAGTTCCATCCCCAGAACCCACAGTGGGAGAGAACCAAATCCTAGCAGTTGTCTTGTGGCCTCTGCATGTGTGTCATGACGCATGTGCACTTATGACTTTTTTTTAAAGGAAGTTGGACATGGTAGTGTGCTGCCACTACAGACTGGGGAGACCGAGACATGGAAGGATCCCAGGGCTCAAGGCCACACAGCCCCACCTGATGAGTGAATGCTAGGCCAGTGGGAGCTTGGTAGACAGTTGCTGAGGAACAACGCCTGAGGTTGGTCTCTGGCTTCCGTATAGTGTACACACATCTGTGCACACACACAAGAACATAAATAAGAAAAATATTCTCCTTTGCAAACATGGACAGGAATAATTTAATAGTATGTTAAAGATAAATTGATTTAAGTTCATCTTGATTTAAGATTTAAGGCTTGAATTGACTCAAGTCTTTTAAAGTAGAAAATTTTCAATGAAAAAACTTTAGCTCATGCTGATTAAAAGGAGACATACATTTCCTAGGAATGTTTATATTTCGGCTACAACTAAAAACTTGTATTTCTACTACCATAAAATATTATCACTTTTAAATTTAATTTAATTTGATATGTATAGGTCTTTTGTCAGCCTGTGTATATGTACACCTTGTGGAACCCAAGAAGGTTGGA